>NC_132803.1:22587500-22850000 GCF_048594095.1 Paramormyrops kingsleyae
AAAAAATAACATTTCCTGAATTTTAAGGAATTAACAATGACCTTCGATGTGGATACCAATATATAACAATCATGGGAACGTAACCCAAAGGCACATTTAATGCTCTCTGATAATTTCGAATCCCTGTCATGAGGGGGGGGGGCGGGGGCATTATGACAGGTCAGTGTGTGTGTGAAGTTTGGTGGTTATATATTGTACATCAGACCATGTTAACCCTTTTTATATTAACCCTTTTGATTCATAAGGTGCATTACCAGCTGGGTCCAGATTAACTTGCAGTGGTCCGGACTTTGAAAAGCCCCTGCTCTAGAGTAATATTTTTTGCAGTGAGGCAAGTGGCCCCTGTTTAGCCACAGTCCTCCTCCCCCAGCCCTCCACATTCTGGTGACCCCCCCACTTCTGTGTTTCAGGATTTTGGGAAGGGCTCGTCCTGCATGGTCTCCCCCAGCAGCCCCACGGTTACCCCACTGGCTGCGCAGCATCACCTCCAGCTCCTGCAGCTCCAGCTGCAGCAGCAGCAGACGCAGACGCAGGTGGCCGTTGCACAGGTAAAGCCATCAAGGCTCCATGAGGGGCACTGTGACATCACTCAGACCCAACCAATGTCTGCGTGCCAGGAAAGCATTTCCTGTCACATGACACAGACAACTCACCATCTTATTAAGACGAATTCATACATTAAAGATGCCCCTTTTATGATTCTCTTTTCTCACTGATGTGAGAAATTGGGCTTTAAAATGCACCCGGTGGGGGGATTGACATGCAGTGTTAGTCACTGAGAGATTTAACCTTCCGAGACCCAATAAACTGTGAAATAGAGGGAAGGTAAACAGGCAGTGACTTTAGTGGAAAGGATAATTTCCTACTATTCGTCTATGCTTGTGTCAGTCTGAGAGGAATACAGTGACTTTTACTTTAATTGAGTCAACGGTTTGTAACAATTTAATAGATTTAACGGAAAGGAATGATCAGTAGATCTTTCACCTGGTCATGTTGCAAAGAGTCAAACAGTAATTGGTTTTCTTATTTCAAATTATGCTAGCAGATGTCATTGCAGGCCCTCTAGATACGTCTCAATTTTGTTCAGGTCGTCATCAGCTATAATTTGCTGGGAGAGAACTGGCGTGAAATCACTGGATTATGCAATTAATGTTTTAATATAGAAAGAAAACGTATGTATATATAAATACCCCATAAATTCACAAGGAAGGTTTTTATCAATAGAAGGAGTTCATTCAACAAAAGCAGCGGTCATAAAAAACAATGAGCCGGAGCAACTGTATAATCCAACCAGTAAAGTCAGTCCAAACTCTACTGCTCAACTTTGAACAAAGCCTTTGGAGGGGAGCTCATTCTAACCCTGAGCAGGTGACCAGGCTTTGTAGTGTGGTAGTGGCCTCAATGCACACTTGGATTTTCAATTGCATTTACATTAACTTCATGTAGCAGAAGCTTTTGACCAGCTGAGGCAAACAGCACATTACAAACATAGAACTGTCAAGGAGTCGACTTGAGGAGGTATAAGTGCAGCTAGACTGAGCTTCTGATGAATTTCCAGGTACAGGTGTAAGCAGTATAGGAGGAAGAGCTACACAACATCACCCAAACAAAGCTTCTATTCAAATTAGCGGAAAATGCAACATGAAACGCATTCGGGCATCATCGAGCAATGTAGGCGATGTAGTGCAGGTTTTCCTGGAACACCTCACATTCATCGCTTCATAAAGGTTGGCCACACGTCCGCTGTGAAACTGCACTCTTTCACAAATGTAAAACAAATAAACAAATTCAGTAACTAAATGCAGGTAGGCTCGCTCTAGCTGTCTACAGAGATTACTGCAACTTTGGCAACTTCATTAAAAATACTTTCTGCTTCAGAGACCAGTGCATTGTACGACTGAGTAGAATTTCAGTTTTCTGATGGAGCCTGAATCAGTTAATGAATAGATAGTGTAACATGGAATTTGCATTTGTTTGGACACTGAGACTCAATTACCACTAGGGGGAGCTTTAAGCACAGAGAAGTCCTAAGGATATACGGAGTTCTGAGAATCTAACCCTGGCATAAAATTGCATGTTACTGACATTTCGCATTTATTATTTATATTATCTTGGCTTTATTGTTTTCAGACCAATAATGTCAAAGAAAATTGTTGCCAGGATTTTTATAGTCTATTATCTTGTCATATTATGCAACAAAAATAGCTTAGGTCACCGGAATTGTATCTAATTTAAAAGCGCTGGGATTAAATCTGGAGAACCTTATTAGATTTGGTGTAACAGTCATGCGTATTTATGGGTGCTGTGCGAAACGCGTGGGTTTGTGGGTGTAATGTAAATCAGAAAATGTCAGTGATACACAAACAACAGCAAAGAGCAGCCAGGTGCAGAGAGAGTAGCAGACGCCCTGCATCCTCGGCTCTTTGCCGGCTCGCTGCTGTCGGCTCTCACAGCATTCTCATGCCCTGGCAGCTGCAGCTCCTGAAGGACCAGATGTCTGCCGAGACGGCGGCCCGGATCGAGGCCCAGGCCCGGGTACACCAGCTGCTGCTGCAGAACCGGGAACTTCTGCAGCATGTGGCACAGCTGGTCCAGCAGCTCAAAGACCTGGAGGTCAAAGCTCATCGAAGGAGCCCCAGTAAGTGAAGGGCAGGCCTGGGGCAGGACCAAGGCAGGACCGGGGCAGGACCAGGACCGGGGCAGGACCAGGGTAGAACTGGGGCAGGACCGGGGCAGGACCGGGGCTCTGTCATGCTCTTTCTAATTAATAACCGCTGTGTGACTTTAAAAATGGTAATTCCCAAAATCTGTCTGACAGCCTCTGCTTAATTAGTCACTGAAATCTTGATGCTTCAGCCAGATGACTGACAGTGGATGTCATGCACAGAAAAGGCTCAAAGTGAAAGCGCTGACAGGAGGCAGTGAAGACGCAGACTCACGACGTGGCTCTAATACTGGCCGCCAGGCAAACCACTTACTGTGGAAAGGAATACATAACACCAAACGATGACAGGAACAACAAAATATTATTTACAAAATATGCCCTATTATAATTCACATTATAAAGACAATAGACCTCTAATAATAATCATAATAACGGTACTAACATCCTATCTAGGGCATCCGCTGTGATCCTGTATTGTGCAAGTGATTATGGAAGCTTGGATCGATATTCCTTTTTTATACTCTCATTACTATCATAAGTACATAAAATACTGTTAAAATGGCTAAATATGCACTTACTCAATCAGTCCAGGCTTGAACACTATCTCTGAGTGCAGGGATTAACAATGCTCATTCTTCCTCTCAGCATGCAGTGTTTGGAGGTGGAATTAACGAGAGTGCTTCATTTGCGTTAATGTTGTACATTCATACTCAGACACCGGCCCTCAGCCCGCCTCGTTTCCGCAGGCGACCGTTTCCATTGGCTCTGGGATTCTGAGTGAGACGACCTTGCAGAGCTGCGGGTCAGGGCCTCCTCCGCACGGGGAATTAAGCGGAATGTGTTTCACATTTACTTTGTTTCAGTTTGTGTGCACCCCAGACCAAATCTGGACTAGGTCCATGCGATAACATGCAGCTGGTCTGCTGAGTCTTATAATTTCTCTTCAAACGTCGGAGGGCGATTGTGCGATTTTACTGCTGAGATAAGACCGCCACACATGGAAAGCTTTAGACGGAGACAGTTCAGGGGAAAAGTAAGGCTTACTGTAAACATTTCTGGAGGGACACACCATTAAAACAGGTTGTTCAGCCAAGAAAATAATGTGAAACAACAAAGCTTGAGTGTGAGTTATCTGCAGACCATTTGATTTCTGATGGTTCATCGCCCAGGGGTAGAAGTTGCACAACTACTGTGGTGCTAGTGAGACATTCTTGGGGCCAGAGTAATTCCGTCTCCTTTTCCAGCTCATGCGGTCTCTCCTTTAGGTTCTCCTCTTTTTTGGACTCTTGAAATATAAAAAAAATGGAGAAATCTGCTAAGTAATAAAGCTATTAACTACAAAAGAGGGTAAACAAGGCCATGAAGATGTGAATCAACTTTCTTTGTGTTGTTCTCATTTTTTGTGTGGTTTATATATACACCAGTCTCTCTGTCTTCCTGTTGCTTTGTCCTTCTCTTTCCCATTCTTCTTGGGCCCTTGGCTTTGTGTTGCCTGCTGTGTTTATTGAAATGAATTAGAGAGTTTGTTATCCTTATGAGCTTGTGTGGTCAGGCCTTTCAGGGTCAGTGATGCCATCTCTTCAGTCATATCACGCCCTGCGCTAACGTGGCCTTATCAGACTAATGGACTCTGGGTCATTTTGTCTTGTGTGTAGCATAGGAATCTATATTGAACGTTTGCTCAGGCTAAAGAAGGTCTCCAGCAGCACAGCAGCAGCCTCATACTGCCAGGGCTGTGGATAGTTGTGAGTGTGGAGCTTGGACACTTTCCCATGTCATCCAGATTGCATCCGGGTGCTCCAGTGTCCTCCTGCCACCCGAGGAAATGAGTTTAGGCACACTGGCGTGTCTAAGTTGCCGACAGTGTGTGGGTGTGAGCCTGGATTGGCTCTAGGGCAGCTCATGACTCTGATCCAGACAAGCAGCTGAAAGGTGGTTAATTATGATTGCAATCCATTCATTAATCCACGTTCAGTTTAGGCTTGGGTAATAAAAAATCTGTTTTTTCAAGCTTTTGAATGATTCACAATTTCAGGTTTTATATAGTATTTTTGTCTCGTCTCTTCACACATTGTTCCCTTCCACTGGGGGATTCTGGATGAAATGCTGGATGAAATTTGCTGTGCTGTCACTTTTGGTTGCATTTGACTTTCTACGAACTTTACACTTTCCGTACAAATGAGGCAACATCACCACATTATTTTTTATAGGCTCTTCCTACAGGAGGAGACCTACAGCCTGTGTCCATGTTGGTTTGCGGGTTTTTGTTCACAAGGTCCACAGATGATCGGGGCTGCTGGTGTTTGCAAATCAAGGTTTTTTTTCTTTCATTTTGCTAGACAGAAAATATTACTGTAACAAATATCTGAATGTAAAACCTTAATTTTATCGTTCTGCACATTGCATTAGAACCTCATTAAAACACAGTGGTGGTTCTGCTTGTTCCCTGAGATGCCACACTGAGCGGCTGCCTGTGTCGCCCATACCTAAGCTCAGCAGTGTTAATGATAGCACTGCGACAATGCCCTAGGGCTGCTGCTTTTGGTATGATCACTGTATGATGTGGACTGTACTATGTCCCCCTTTCTAGTCGAGCAGGAGTCCATATGGAAGTCTGTGTCGGTACAGTCCTTCTCGCTCAACCTGAAGAACCACTTCAGCCTGTTGAAGGATCAGCCTGTTACATCGACCCCGGCCGGACAGCCTGGGGTGTCCGTCCCGCTAGAGCTTGGAGCCGAGTCCTACGTCAACCTCCTCAACCTGGAGACTCCCATGGAGGGCAAAGGTCAGACCAACGGAGAAAGCGGAGATAACGGCCGGATTGCGGGCCTGTCTGACGTGCTGGAAAGCGAGATCGACACCAAAACTCAGATCCTCAGGACAGTGACTGAGCGGTAAGGTGGCATTTTTCCGACGTCGGTCCTCCTGACAATCATACCGATCAATAATTATTGGTGTATCAGTAATTATGTGAAGCTGAAATGAGCCCGTCGTTCCATACTGCTTGCTCTGTGTATCTGACCACAGCTGTGCAGTAATGGAAGTCAGAGGGCACCACCAATCACGAATTAGCCGGGGACAGTGAAATCTCCTCATTGGTTCTGATGGGGGAGAAATTGAGAGAGAACTGCATACAGCACATTCTCTCTCTCTCTGTCCTCCGCTGGGAGGCCTGGCAGCCCAAGCCATTCAGAGTCCTGCAAGGTTCCACTTTTGGAGACCTGCACCCGGCCGCACCCGGCCACACCCACACAGTACAGCACCATCACCCACCCGTGCACCCATGATTATTTCAAAGTTAAATCCACACCCGCCCGGGCCCGTTAACATTCTGCTCGTTACCCGCCCATTTGTATGTGAATGTTTGTCGAGGCGGTTATCTAATGGTGCGAAATTCCGAGTTGAGTGACATCACGTCCGACAATCTCCCGTTCGAGCTACCACATCTCGGAACAAACATGGCTGCCTCCATGAACACGCTGCTGTGTGTTGTTGCTTTATATTTTAGCAGATTTGGAGTGAGATTATTTTTTCCGAGTGACAAACAAACAAGAAACACGAACTAGTCAAACCACATTAAAATCTTTATAAAATATTTTAGCACATTCATAGCAATATTCTTTTTTTGAGAGGCAAACAAACTACAAACAAACCAAAGACACTAACTAGTCTGGTAAAAATCTGATATTGCATGATAGGATACTGTTTACGGTCATGATATGGTATTCTCTAAATCGAACATGTGCAGTTACATTTATAACTATTAATACATTTAACAAAATAAACATTTTTAAAGATTTATAAAATAGAATTACTGTTGAGTGTGTAAGCCGCCATGTTGAAATTACGTCACAGGGGCAACTCGGACAACAAAATCTTGTCCGACATCAACGTCATAAGAGGCGTGTTTCTGACGGGAAGTGACATTTTTCGTGACGTTTCGTGACGTTTTCATCCGAGTTCCGACTTGGAGAGAAATAATCGAAAGCACCATAAGGTACCCCTGACATACTGAACACACTGTGATGATGACAATTTGCACATGATAGTCTAATACATAGATATTTTCGCTTATATGTTATTTTTGCAGGCTACAATACTGTTTTGATTGACCTGCTACCCGCCCGTGTGTAATGAATTACCCGCCCGTAAAATTCCAGAACATTAAAATCTGCCCGTTTCAGCAACTATCTGCGGGTACCCATTGGGTACCCACGGGTACCCGACCCGGTGCAGGACTCTGAAGCCATTACAAATGGGACAAATCGGGCAGGCCAATCGGGCAGGCCCCCTCCCCCACCATGTCTCCATTTCTTCTGTGGTCTTTTCCCATAGTTTAAGCTTGGAATTTGGAGTGACAGACTCTTTACGTCCCATAATGCCTTGCATATCTTCCTTTGAAAGCAAGATGGTTCATTATGTACAGTACATTCATCATTACTGTCTTTGAGTTGAACACCTGCTCATGTCACGGACGTTTAATTGTTACAAGAGTAGCTTTGTCAAAAGACGCGGGCAGCACTGGTGTTCAGGCGGTGAACTATGCCTGCACACCAGCAGCTGCCTTCCAAATTTGATCCATGCGGCCCGGAGACACAAAAGCCTCTTTGTGCGTAAGAAGATTGCAGGAAAATCATGTTTTTGGTACAATTACGACTTTCCTGAAAGTTCTCAGGGGAGGCTTTATTTTACGGCCCATTCCAGTCGTTTCAGGATGTCACACGTTTGTAGATCAGAGACTTGAATCCTTGCAGGCTGAATAGCTGAAAGGTGAGATATACCTAACCCAGTTTCACCACCATCCTCCCATCCATACGAGTTAACCATTACCCGTCCGACAAATTCTTTATATGCAGAACACCACTAAATCAATTTTTGAGGCAATTTACCCTAGTCAGAGGTTATTTTTGATACGAAATCACCATAAATCCTGTGTTTCCAGAAATGCACCTGGTTTTGCCGTAATGTGCCTATATAACGCTAATGCGTAGACAGAAAGCCAGTGATGCAGGCTGACAAGAAGTCGTGCTGTGAGGTCAATGTGGTCTTTAAGCCAGAATGTGACTGCAAATATGATGAATGTTTCCTGAGTCTGAAATACGACACATGAACATATTTTTCTCTTATTCACTATAACATTTAGCGATACAGTGGCAGTCAAAAGTTTTTGCACACACTATGATTTTCTACATTTGCGTGTTGCTCACTTAACTTTTACTAAATATCCACTAAATATTCTTTGCTAACACATACATTTACAGCATGTTCACCATTTGAGTACTTTTATTAGCAAGAAAATGTGATATCTTTGATTCATCAAAGTAACCTCCTCTAGCAGTTATAACAGCAGAGAAAATTCAAGGCATTCTTTCTACAAGGGAGATTACATGCTGCTCTGTTTAATGGGATGAAACAGGTAACTAGTGCATTTAAAGTTAAAGGTCAGCCTAGAATTTGACTGCCATCTCCACACAACCAGTTACCAGGATGTCAGACATGCACTGTTACTGTACATACTCTTTCCATGTTATAAAGGAAACTTTTTTTATTTGACTTCAATTGTATTCATTCATTTATAGTTGTTCACTCAATTTTCCAATGTTTAACAAGACAGTTTAAGACATAAATGGAAAAGTGGTAAAAGCCTGTGATGTGCAAAACCTTTTGACTGGTATTTTGACACATCCAATACATACAAGTACAAATTTTGTATTTTGGTAGTATTAAATATAGAAAAAGATGGAGTAAATTAATATTTCGCATAAAGGTTTGTGTCATGTATTGAGGGCGTAAGTATGGCGAGAGCTAGAGGGAGTTCCAGTGCCTTGGAATAATAAACAAAAAGAAAGAGCAGACCGGCTGCACCGTCTGCAGAAATGTCATGACACAGAGATATTGAGGCCTAATTACAGAAATAAGGTGGAGACGTAACAGTCTGCATCACAGAATTTCCTGTGTAGCGTGTTCAGACCTCCCTGTCTGGAGCTGTGAGCTTAGGGACCACCAAGCCTGTCCATGTCTGAGCGTAAGAGTCTGCATGGGCATATCAAGCGAGCTTCCTCACTCATTAAATCTTTATTTTAATGCTTGCGCAGTCAATTCTGTTGCCTAATGCGTATGAATTTTATATTTATTTTATATAACCTGTAAAATACGGCTATCTGGGATTTACATATTATTATTAGCACTGCTAACAAACGTAATGTTTCCTGTAGGTTTGTCAGACCCATATTGTTACATTAGCTAGCCCCATTGCTTCCTTTGCTGCGTGATTGACGTCACAGCCCCGACTGTAGAGGGGAATAGATTTGCCACCCAGATGCGATCAGATGAAAACAAACGAAAATAGCGACATCAAGAGACTCACCCCCCCCCCCCCCCCCACCAACCCACAGTCAGCCTCAGGAAGTAGAATTGATCTCCCTGATTGGTCTTGTGTATGTGTGTGTGTGTGTGTGTGTGTGTGTGTGTGCGTGTGTGTGCGCGTGCGTGTGTGTGTGTGTGTATGTGCGTGTGTGTGCGAGCGGGTTTACCTATCCTTAATGTCCCCATAACGTGATAAATATTTGTTTTTTTTCCCTTATGGGGACCGGTTTCCTGGTCCCCATAAGAGAAAACTCTATTTTATAAAAATCGGTGACTGCTATGAAAAAACTAAAAATGCAAAAACTCTTGTATCTTGTTAGGTTACTTATGGTTATGGTTAGGGCAGGGTAGGGGTTAAGGTTGTCATAGTTAGCATTAGCATTTTTCCCATTGAAATGAATGAGCGGTCCCCATAAGGATATGTTTACCCTACATGTGCGTGTATGTGTGTGTGTGTGTGTGTGTGTGTGTGCTCCTTATCCCTGGCCGGCTGCTCCATGCATAGCTAAATTAAGGCGCCGCTTTAAAAAGGAGAAGCCGACCTTTTCGTCCAGTTGGCCATTCATTGATTCCCTCACGCGTTACACAGAGTCATCGCCGCCACCTGCCTGCGGACTGGGGGGAGCCGCTCACTTCATCTGCGCTTTCAAGCAAAGGCTGAATAGCAACAGCAGTATTTAATTAATCTGCCTAACTTGTGGCTACCTGTGGGGAGTCAGGCAGCCAGCGAAGCCCATTCTGCTCACTTAACACCAAAACGTCCATCTGCTTCCAGCCACTTACCCTGGGCAGGGTGTTTCTGCGGGGTGGGCACCTATGTCATGCGGCACAGGGCACAGTGTTGCAGCACATCCTGATTGACGATACCAGTCAGAATAGAAACATCAAAGTGTCAAATTTTGGTCTTTTACGTTGTCAGAAAACTTACAAACTTATATCAGTTGTTGTCCATAAACAAATTAGAAACAAATGAGCAAACTGTCGTAAATAACCAGCAGAAGAACAAATGAATAACAGGCAAGGGTGATCCATTCAGTTCACGCTTCTTCTGTATTTATTGGTTCATAGGCTGAAGAATGTGACTTTCTGCTAACTTGAATTAATGTATTACAAATGTCTTTGCAGCATTTCCTGAAGTTCATTCCTCATGTCCACAATCCGTTTCTCAAGAGCTGTGTACTCCGTGCATGTTTGACGTTTAGAGGGTTTTTTGGGGTTTTTGAGATAATTGTAGTTGCCTATATTAAAAATTTAATCCATATTAATACTATATAGTTTCGATATCATTTACGTGGTTCTGAAGATTTGAAGATAAGCTTAATCATCGCGATCGCCTTTCAAGGATGAAGACAGGGGAGAAAGCTCCAGAAATTCAAAATCCTTCGTAAAGATTTTTTTTTAATGGCTTCACTGTAGCTTTTAAAGGACAAAAAAAAATGTAAAAGGCTTTTAACAGTCTCTTTGATGCCGGCAAATGAACTTTCTGGAAGATTTGCCTTGTAATATTGAATCTCTCACAGATTCAGCACTGCAGTGGGACTCTTGGTTTCTTCTTAGCAGAAAAGACCAAGCAGCAGGTGGCCGATTCCCACAATGCAGCCGGAAGCGAGTAAAGGGCAGTTTTATTGTTTGTATGGGTCCTGTCCTTAGTTTCCGGAGTGAATCAATATTCATTGCATGTGTGGCCTTTCGCACATGTCAGAGCCCCTGAGCAGCTGCGTGTTTTAGTAATACTGTCTCACAATCTTAGATAAGATCAATCTTTTAACAAAGGTGTCATTTTTTTAAGCTGGTTTGTTTATACATCAGAGCTGGTGCTACTTCCCAAGAACCAGAATCCTGAAGGTTGCCATACAGTTCAGAATTTCATATGTTTGTTTCTGTAGCGAAGAGAAGGATATAACATTTGGATATTTTACTTATTTATATTATGCAAAACATACTGTATACATGTTGGATTTGGGTAGAGTACTGTTACAGCTGTAAAAATTAGATCTATTAGCTGAAATGACACTGGAAAAACGTGAACCTTTGTAAATAATCAACAGCTTGACCTTCTGTCTGCAGAGTACTTACAGTCACATATACATAATGGGCCTTCCCTGCAGCATCAGAGACACACACAAACACACTGCAGTGACTCATGTCCTCTCAGACACACCAAGAAGGGAACTGGCGCTTTCCAGCTCACAGTCACACAGGCAGGATGACAGACTGGACCGGTCATGTGACAAGGAGAGGCTGAGGGCAGACCGGACCGGTCATGTGACGAGGAGAAGCTGAGGACAGACCAGACTGGTCATGTGACGGGATGAGGCTGAGGACAGACCAGACTGGTCATGTGACGGGATGAGGCTGAGGACAGACCGGACCGGTCATGTGACGAGGAGAGGCTGAGGACAGACTGAACTGGTCATGTGACAGGATGAGGGTGAGGACAGACTGGACTGGTCATGTGACGGGATGAGGGTGAGGACAGACCGGACCGGTCATGTGACGAAGAGAGGGTGAGGATAGACCAGACCAGTCATGTGACGGGATGAGGGTGAGGACAGACCGGACCGGTCATGTGACGAAGAGAGGGTGAGGATAGACCAGACCAGTCATGTGACAGGATGAGGGTGAGGACAGACTGGACTGGTCATGTGACGAGGATGAGGCTGAGGACAGACTGGACTGGTCATGTGACGAGGACAGACTGGACTGGTCATGTGACGAGGAGAGGCTGAGGACAGACTGGACCGGTCATGTGATGAGGAGAGGGTGAGGACAGACTGGACTGGTCATGTGACGAGGAGAGGCTGAGGACAGACTGGACTGGTCAGGTGACGAGGAGAGGGTGAGGACAGACTGGACTGGTCATGTGACGAGGAGAGGCTGAGGACAGACTGGACCGGTCATGTGACGAGGAGAGGCTGAGGACAGACTGGACCGGTCATGTGACGAGGAGAGGGTGAGGACAGACTGGACTGGTCAGGTGACGAGGAGAGGGTGAGGACAGACTGGACTGGTCATGTGACGGGATGAGGGTGAGGACAGACTGGACCGGTCATGTGAGGAGGAGAGGCTGAGGACAGACTGGACTGGTCATGTGACGGGATGAGGGTGAGGACAGACTGGACCGGTCATGTGACGAGGAGAGGGTGAGGACAGCGCCGTGATTCACTCGGCCCTCCTCTTGCAGAAAGAGCCTTGGCAAAGGCAGGATGTCAGTAGTCATTTCCACCCCCTCCCCACACACACCCCCAACCCCCAACCCCCCACCATTTCCTGCTAATGGCTTTTCCAAAGACAGGCCGTTCCTTATATGTAACACAGTTAACGTCTACCTAGCATCAGCTGGTTCCAATATGGCGGCTCGTTAGCTAGTTATTTTATGGCTGCATGGTCACAGGAGAGGTGTAATGGGTTGTGTGCCCATCGGGGGGTGAGGGGGGGGGCACACACTGTTGTGTAACACTAAACACAGTTGTACACCTGACACAAATTACATCACTTCTGTTTATCCATCTTGGGTACAGATTTCTCTGGAAAAACTTAACTGTACATGTCAGTGAAGGAAAAGAAGAAAACATTAGTAGAGGGGACCACAGGAAGAAAAGATACATCTGTTTATCTGGGCTGAGGAATTCCAGCAGTCCACAGCTCTGACATAATTCTACCAACAGATACACACGCAGATGTCCACATTTTGGCTACAAATGCTTTTTAATTTGGAGGGCAATACCAGTGACTTTCACGACGTTTCATTTGCAGCAATAGACAAGAAATTGCATTAGCATTCTTTACTGGTACTTCCATCTGTAGATAAGAAGGCAGTGCAGTTTTTTTTCACATTTTCAAAGCCAGGGAAGAGATAAGGTCAAGTGCACAGGTGGCCTGGGCATTGTTTAAGGCAGATAAATGCCAGTCACATGAGGTCATGTAGAGGGCACAGTGCATAAGCAGATTCAGAGAGTCTTTTTCTTTCAGGTGTTAATTAAACCACTAAGCAAACGCTAACTAGTAATTATGCTTTCCTGGGAAGTTTAAATTAGGATTGTGGTTCAGTGGTTTGCAGTATAGCCTCACACCTATACAGCTGGGGGTTCAGATCTTGCTTTGGGCTCTCTATGTATGGAGTTTACATACTCTCCCCAGATGCAGGGGTGGACTGGAGGGGAGCCAGGGAAGCTTCCTCAAGGCCCTTGTCCCCCCAGCGATGTCGAGGGCCCCCCACGGACTGCAAATCTCACATATGTGCAAAACATTTGTGAGGATTATGGTGCTCATGTCATGCATATTACTGTATATTGGCTTGTGATATGCTACTTTTATATCTCATTTCATGTATACAGTCTCATTATATACAAAATTATTTGGTGCAATACATAAACAATTTGGAAATGTAATAGTTTGTAATGTTTTGTAGTCAAATAAGGTTTTCAAGGCGTGTATTTAATGAAAAAAGCATATTTGTGGAATTTGCTAACTATTGCAGTGCATGATGGGTACATTATGTGGAGGCTACTTAAATATCATCTGCAACTGCTGCAACTGGTGTAGGCAAACCCTAGGTGTACATCTGGAAAGCGGGGGACCATGGTTTTGCCCCAGGGCCCAGTGTACAGTTGTTCCTTCGTTGGCTCTGTTACTCTCACCATATGCTACATGCATACTCTCCAAATGTTCTGTATGCTGCATGAACACTCTCCCCATATGCTCTGTGCTTACTCTCCCCATATGCTCTATGCTTACTCTCCCCATATGCTCTATGCTTACTCTCCCCATATGCTCTATGCATGCTCTTCCCATATGCTACATGCATAATCTCCAAATATTCTGTATGCTGCATGAACACTCTCTGCATATGCTCTGTGCATACTCTCCCCATATGCTCTGTGCATACTCTCCACATATGCTCCATGCATACTTTCCCTATATGCTCTATGCATACTCTCCCCATATGCTATATGCATACTCTCCCCATATGCTCTATGCACACTCTCCCTATATGCTCTATGTGTACTCTCCTTATATGCTCTATGCATATTCTCCCCATGTGCTCTATGTGTATTCTCCCTATATGTGGACAGATTTGCTCTGGGTATTCCCGTTTCTTCCTGAATTCTAAAAACACGTGCTTGGACAAAATGGCATCAATACATTCTTCCTAATGTGCTTGTGTGCTCTGTGATGGACTGACATCTCATCAGGAGTGTGCTGTGCCTGGTGCCTTGTGCTTTGTGCTTTCTGGGATAAGCCCTAGGCTGACTGTGACCCTGAACAGCCCAAGTGCCTTACAGAATAATCGATGGATGGGGTAAAGAGTTATTAAAAGCTGTGAGAGGTGTGCATGTATTAGGCAGGAAGCGAGGCACTTACTGTAAGGCCTGAAGGCATCGTGGCTTGTTATGTGGCGTTCCCTCCCCCATGCTCTGTGGGGTCCGCTTGGGCTGTATTTGGTGTGATGAAGCGAGGCACATTTGAACCCTGAAATGAGAGCATGATGATGGACAGCCTCAGGGGAGAGCACTGGGTCTCTGACATCCGTGATAGGTCAGCTAGGTCAGTTTATTATTATTATTATTATTATTATTATCATCAGATGTCGTTGTAGTAATAGTAATAGCAGCAGTAGTGTGTGTGTGTGTGTGTGGTGTGTGGCTCAGTGTGCCTGTGATTTAAAAATCGCAGGTTTAAATCCTGAGGTCAGCAGAGTGATGTCACCCTTGGGCCCCTGAGTGAGGCCCTTAAGCCCCAGTTGCTGCAGGGGCTGGGTGACCCTACTTTCTCTATTGTACCTCGCTTTAGATACCAGCATCTGCTAAACAAACGTAAGTCATAGTAGTGCTTACTGTTCTAGACACTAACATATTGTTGAATTTCCTTATGTGTAATATGCCTTCTTAAAGTTTCAATATTATTATTATTAGTAGTAGTAATTTGTGTGCCAGAGTAAGTGCACTTTATTTCTTTTGTGTATAGTGAATGTAGTCTTGTCACCTTTACCGCCCAATTCCCATCATTCAACAAAAGAAATTCCCAGTAAAACCTTCAGTTACCTCCAGTCTCACCATCACAATAACTCATATGTTCACAACTGATAGTTCAAAATGACCTTGTCGGATTTAAAGCACTTAAGTGGTCCAATTATGCCTATTATTGTAATTTTACCTCTAGCTCAATAACGGGTCAAACACAGTACTTATCTTGTCATTGAGGTGGGCAGTTGCGGTGATGTTTAGCTAGAGATACCAGATAACCATTTCCAAAGCAATAAATGGTTTTTCAAGTCCAATTTTTTCATACAAACCCTTATTATAAATTCATTAGAAATTCTGAAATGGACATGAAGTGTCAAGCTCGATTACATTGATTTATTTGACTATTGTGTTTTGACCATGTAAAGGAAAAAGGTTGGAAGATGGGTGGATGGATGGCTAAATGGATGGATGGATGGATGGATGGATGAGATTACAGGTACACAGGAATATACATATATTGTGTCAGGTGTCACTTCAGCTGTTCTACAATATGAAAATCAATTGGAAAACAACCCAGTAAAGCTCTGAATGAAATACTATAACTTTTTTCTTCATAAATATTGCCAATATATTTTGATACACAGGGATGGTATATATTAGTCAAGTTATTATTTATATATACACACTACAACCCTGTATTGCATAGGACAGTAGAATTTAAAGTTGGAATATTTCTCAAAATACAAGCAAAGCAGATGATTTAACCAGTGAACCCTTTCGTTAAACACCCGCAGACTTGGCTGATACTATTATGACGACTTTGCCTTCACAGAGACCATCCTGGCCCTTCACCCGCAGTCTTGGCTGATACTATTGTGATGGCTTTGCCTTCACAGAGACCATCCTCGCCCTTCACCCGCAGTCTTGGCTGATACTATTGTGATGGCTTTGCCTTCACAGAGACCATCCTCGCCCTTCTGTCGCAATCTTGGCTGATACTATTGTGATGGCTTTGCCTTCACAGAGACCATCCTCGCCCTTCACCCGCAGTCTTGGCTGATACTATTGTGATGGCTTTGCCTTCACAGAGACCATCCTCGCCCTTCTGTCGCAATCTTGGCTGATACTATTGTGATGGCTTTGCCTTCACAGAGACCATCCTCGCCCTTCACCCGCAGTCTTGGCTGATACTATTGTGATGGCTTTGCCTTCACAGAGACCATCCTCGCCCTTCTGTCGCAGTCTTGGCTGATACTATTGTGATGGCTTTGCCTTCACAGAGACCATCCTCGCCCTTCTGTCGCAGTCTTGGCTGATACTATTGTGATGGCTTTGCCTTCACAGAGACCATCCTCGCCCTTCTGTCGCAGTCTTGGCTGATACTATTGTGATGGCTTTGCCTTCACAGAGACCATCCTCGCCCTTCTGTCGCAGTCTTGGCTGATACTATTGTGATGGCTTTGCCTTCACAGAGACCATCCTCGCCCTTCACCCGCAGTCTTGGCTGATACTATTGTGATGGCTTTGCCTTCACAGAGACCATCCTCGCCCTTCTGTCGCAGTCTTGGCTGATACTATTGTGATGGCTTTGCCTTCACAGAGACCATCCTGGCCCTTCACCTGTAGTCTTGGCTGATACTATTGTGATGGCTTTGCCTTCACAGAGACCATCCTGGCCTGCAGCAGACTCTCTCTGGTCACTCTGAAAGCTCCAGCCCTGTCTGGGCTGACAGTCTGTCTGATGGTCTCACTTCACCTTCTGTTTGGTACAGGTACAAGGAGCCCCCAGTTTGTTCCTCCTCCTTTTAATCTAGAATCACCGTCACGCGTGTCCTGTCTGTCACGCGTGTCCTGTCTGTCACGCGTGTTCTGTCTGTCATGCATGCATGCCCGCCATCTGGCTCTGCTTACCCCGCATGTGTGCCTCGCTCAGGGCGTATGTCCCATTAAGGAAAGCCCATCCCTGGCTCTTCTTGGCAGTCACTGCCGAATGGGCGAAGAATGCTTTGATTTGTGCACAGTGCATGTGGGGAGTGACGGGAGGGACATGAATTTTTGTGGTGGGGTGGATGCTGTGAGCGGCTCCTCCGTTTGCCCAAGAGGCCGAATGTGCATTAGCCTGTGAGAGAAAGGCTTCACATAAGCCAGTTAAAGGTTAGCGGGGTCTGCCGTGAGAGGTCTGCCGTGAGAGATATGCCGTGGCCTTTTAGCTGCAACTACATATTTCACTTTATTTTTGATTAATTTTAAAGCCACAAGAACCCTTTATGTACTTTGGTATAGCTTTCCTTTGGCTAAATTATGATAAAATTGTAAATGAAATAGTTAAGAAGTGAAAGCGTTACTTCTTTTGATCATTGTCCAGCATACAGAGACAGACCCTCATTTTGGCCTTTTTCGCTATTTCAGAGCCTGTGGATTCCATTTTTCCCTTACACTGCCGGAACCAAATGTAAATGGCATGAAAATGTCACTCGGTCGCACGTTAACATTGGTCTGGTGGGGCTCTGTAGGGATCTGCTACCATTCCTTTATTTTAAAGCCGTCCACTTCACTATATTTGAGCATAAGCAGAGATGGCTGTCGTGCAGGCCAGCGGATGTGTGGCTTCACATTCTGCAGTCCCTAATTAGTTAAACTCTCCACTGAACCGTTATTTTCCACCAAACCAAACTAATTTAACATTCTCCCTCATCATTTGCACTATTAGTGGTTCAAAGGACAGCCAGAAAGCCAGCATATACAGGAACCTGTCAGGACAGCATCGCCCTGCTTTGTAAGCTGTGATAGCTTAGCTTTTGCTGCAGTGTGGACATCACAAAGTCTTACTTGACTGTATGAAATTTCAATCTGCTCCTTAGGTCTCTTTCAACCATAAGACCTGGAAACTTTGCTGTTAACAGGATTTTGTGCTATTTTTTCACCAACTGGGAATTTACGGCCCTTGTAAAACATAGTTGTTGCTTTTGTTTATTCATTTCACTCTGCTATATAGCGGCGTGCAGCTCAGCAAGTTACAGAGCTGGGCCTTTTTCCAGAAGGTTGTGGGTTTAAATTGATCACATTAGGCCTGTGAGCAAAGGCCCTTAACCCTGCCTGCTCCTAGGATGCTGGCTCAGTCTGTGCTCCGTCCCCAGCTTTTCCTCATTTGTACATTACTTAGGAAAAACCGTCTGCTAAACACATGAAGTATGTTTACCGGCTGTGGGCGCTCTCTGCAGATGATGCCTTTTCTCCTCTCAGCTCTTATCATTTCTGTTTACAGTTGTTGCATTTTATGCCGCATCCGTAGGTTAAGGTGTCTGCCAAACATTCGCTGAAAAGTACAACCCATGTAGTCACTGAAATCTCCCGCATCAGCCCTGCCGCCCGCCACCAGAGTGAACGTGACTCACTCAGGAAGGCAGCCAGAGCCCTGGCTGATGCAGTGGCTGTAACAAAGGGCCAATGAAAATGGCTGAGGCTCGCACCTACCATTCTCAAAATGAGCCACAATACACGCAGACATATGGTGCTTTTATGACCGACAAACATGCTTTTTAAGGTGCATTTATCAATCTATAACGTTTCACCTACATTAAGTGTTTATGTCATAACTTTTAGTGGATGGTAAGAAATTAGAGATTAATTACAATATTATTAATAATTGAATTGTGTAATGAAATTTAATATTAATAATAATAAGAGCTGTGTAGCACTATATTTCGTAGTATGGCTTTCAAAAGAATTAGATTTATATTAAATAAAATCCTTTTTATTTGACACAAGGCCATAACTCTTATACATTGAAGAATCTTTGTGCTGTTCATTCGCCGTGTCCAGATTTTAAACATGTGTCTGTACTTTCCTGCAGTCCCTCAATAAGATTTAAAAACTTGGATGGGGAAAACAGGGACTTTGGTTTCTCCAAGCTTTGAAACCAAGCAGATCTGCTGACTCAGGCTGCATGTAAATAGGAAAGGAAAATGTATCACACAGCCAGGGTGGATCTTATATCATTCACACTCGAATTTTA
This sequence comes from Paramormyrops kingsleyae, assembly GCF_048594095.1. Lineage (NCBI taxonomy): Eukaryota > Metazoa > Chordata > Actinopteri > Osteoglossiformes > Mormyridae > Paramormyrops > Paramormyrops kingsleyae. The sequence continues at coordinate 22,606,513 of NC_132803.1, forward strand.
GGCATTTCCACCTAACAGCAGGAAGAAACCCAACGTGTAGGATGTTTATTCGATGTACTGGCTGAAACTTGGCAAAAGGGAGTCAGATGGAAGGTTATAGCTACCAAGTCACTGTGGATTCCTCACATTCACTTCCTGAACACATGGCCTTTCCTGTGCAAGTGGTCATATGGGCCCCAGGTGCCCAGCCCCAATTTGGAAAGCACCCACCGAGATTAGGAATGCCATTGGGAAGGGGCGCGCTCCCTGAAGACGAGCCGAGCGGGGCGCGTTCCCTGAACGCGAGCCGAGCGGGCCGTCTGACGCGGGGCGCGCTCCCTGAACGTGAGCCGAGCGGGCCGTCTGACGTGGGGCGCGCTCCCTGAACGCGAGCCGAGCGGGGCTTCTGACGCGGGGCACGCTCCCTGAACGCGAGCCGAGCGGGCCGTCTGACGCGGGGCGCACTCCCTGAACGCGGGCCGAGCGGGCCGTCTGACTCGGGGCGCGCTCCCTCAACGCGAGCCGAGCGGGCCGTCTGACGCGGGGCGCGCTCCCTCAACGCGAGCCGAGCGGGCGTCTGACGCAGTTCTGTTCGGCTGCATCCAGGTTATTTTTAGCTGCCCAAGCATCTTAATTAATATATTTATTTTGAAGAATGGGGGAGGCCTGCGGGAGGCGCTGTGGGGCAGCAATAAGAGTCTAATCAGACAGGCTGTTTTACCACACGCAGCCCCAGCGGGAGCATATACACCCCCCTTAACCCCCCCGCCCTCACACTCACACTCACTGCTGGAGCGCACCACCCAAAGCAGTGGGAAAGGATTTAACTGAACTCCGCAGGGAGAGAAGATTAGACAAAAACCACAGAAAAGTTTACGAAGGAAATACTGATGCAGAATTTGCTGCCTCGCATTTAAACGCATCGCCTTCGCCCTTCAGCGGCCGATGGCCGAAGTCTTTCACGGGTCAAAAGAGCTTTGGGCTTGACGTGGGCGATGCTGATTAAAGGCTTTGTTTTCACAGTGACACTGTCTGATGTTTTTGATCTTTTTTCATCCCTGTTCCAGATTTCAGCAGTTTATCCCCAAGCTGAACCCCCCGCCGGCCCCTATCAGCCGCAAGCGATCCCTCCGAACCCTCTCCCCAGTGAATAGGACAGCCCCAAAGGTGGGGGGCCCGGCCCCCTCCTGCAAGGCACCGGGTCCGGTGGCCCTCAGCGACGTTACGTCTGTCCCAGATGTCAGGGCAGGCTCCGTTTCCCCATGTGACCTCCGCTCGCTCGTTAACGCGGAGAGCGGCTCGTGCTCCCCCAGCGAAGACCCGGGGCTGCAGTCTGAGGAGAGGGCGCAGCAGGAGGCTCCGTTCGCCGGCCTGCCGCCTGGCCCCCTGTCCGCCTCGAGCAGCAGTCACAGTGACCTTGGGGACGGAGCCAGGCCCCCGGAGAGCTCCGGCCACGGCGTGCCCTTCTGCTCCCCTGCCAACGAGACATGCCTGCACATCAGCCTCTCCGAGGACGAGCTGCTGGACGCTCCTGCTGAGGAGGACAGGCTGGAAGATCCAGCAGCGAGAACACGGCAGGACGCAGAGCCACCCTTACTGTGATACACCCAGGATGCTGGGACTGCAGGCACTCGTTGCAAGTGACCAGAGATGAAATGTCCCTTCTAATTAACTTTCTAATTACCCGGACAACACACAGAGGTCATATCCCATGAACGCAGTAAAAATGTGCAAGGGAACAAAATACCTCAGCTGAGCGTATGCTGTGATGACATCACTTCCTGCTGGGTTAACTGCACCCTTTATTCTCATCACCGTTTCTGGACAAGCTGAATCAGAATTTTATATCATCTTTTCAGAACAAAGCACCCGGTACATGTAGGTCATTGCTAAGCAAGGAAATAGTTTTAGATCAAAAATAATTTCTCTGCAATTATTTGACAGCAGCCCACCTATACTGATAATATTACATCACAGCACCAGCTGTGTAGCAAAGGAGCATATTCATGCTCTTTTTATATTTAAATGCCTTTAATGTTATTTCCCCTATAGGATACTGTGCTTCTGAAGAAAATCTGTGAAAGGCACGTGATAATTGTGGCAGATGAAGAGATAATGGGCACTCTTAAATAGTTCAAAATGTTTTTCCCCCTGCTGAGGAAAGCTTTTTGTGAATGGCACAAAAAAAAAGAATGTTTTTTCTTATAAATTACTGTAAAATACCATACATGCCAGGGTTAGGAAAGTTAGCATAGGTAGCGGAGAGGGCATGTCAGGAAGACTGGAGGAGTAATAGGCGCAGAAAGAGTTAGCAGTTAGGAAGGAGAGTGAATTGAAATGGAGAGACCGTGTGATGGGACCTGTAGATAGCATATTTTAGCAGCTGACTGTTGGTAATCTGGCTAAGGGGCATCGTACTATCACTGGCTCTTTGAAGTTACATCATGATTATGTGGTTACATACGTGATTATGTGGTAATTCTTTTCAGCGGTACAGTGCTGGATGTTGTCGCATACGTTTGCTGAGCGTTTAGTATGTGGACATTTATCCTAAAGAAAAGCTTCCTTGTCTTTGCACTGCAAGTGTGGGTTGGGTGAAGATATTGGACAGTCAGTCATCCTCATTATTTCAAAACATCCTGGTTATTTAATTTTTTTTTTCCCTCTAGTTTTTTTCCCCTCTGTTTTTCGTCTAGTTTTGGCAAGTAAAACATTAAAGCAAAGGGAAAAATGCGGAGCTCAAAACATTTTTTTTTCCTAAAATAACAAGAAAAAATGGCATTTGAATCACTGATTTATTTGTCCCAGGCTGTGCTGAGACTGTAATGCTGCTCATATGGAGGGAGGTGGGACTGTAGGCTGCACAAGGCCGGTCTGCGATTTCCTGTAAGTGTCCCTGCTGCATCCTCACCCACTGGCAAGCGAGTCTCCTCATGTGTTCCTGGCAGGGAGAAGAGGAGCTCCAGCAGCAATCTGAATCACGCACGGCACTGAACCCAGCTTCCTCTGCACCACATATCAGTGTCATTGGCTGGCTTGGATGCCTTGCTGTTTCTTTAAGGGTGATGATACACGGGGCATCTTTTTGATCAGTGTTACCAGGCAATTTTGTGACAAATGTTGCTCGGACACTTTCCCCTTGATATTGGGCAACATTTTTCTACTTGAAAAACTTTAATCGGCTGTGGGCAACTTTCTGCGATCATCCAGAACCAGATGAGTTACCCTTTTTCACACCTGGTTGGCAGTTGCCTGGCAACACTGCTCAAAAAGTTTCCATGTGTATCAAAACCACACGGATTCTGACAATGCGATAACAGAAGCAGAGTGGGGAGTCAAAGAGTGACAGGGGGGGAGAGGGGTAGAGGGAGCACACCCCCTAAAATGTGAGTAACAGGGGAGGAGAGGGGTTCAGGGAGCACACCCCTAAAATGTGAGTAACAGGGGAGGAGAGGGGTAGAGGGAGCACAGCCCCTAGAATGTGAGTAACAGGGAGGGAGAGGGTAGAGGGAGCACAGCCCCTAAAATGTGAGTAACAGGGAGGGAGAGGGGTAGAGGGAGCACAGCCCCTAAAATGTGAGTAACAGGGGAGGAGAGGGGTAGAGGGAGCACACCCCCTAAAATGTGAGTAACACGGGAGGAGAGGGGTAGAGGGAGCACACCCCCTAAAATGTGAGTAACAGGGAGGGAGAGGGGTAGAGGGAGCACAGCCCCTAGAATGTGAGTAACAGGGGAGGAGAGGGGTAGAGGGAGCAGACCCCCTAGAATGTGAGTAACAGGGGAGGAGAGGGGTAGAGGGAGCACAGCCCCTAAAATGTGAGTAACAGGGGAGGAGAGGGGTAGAGGGAGCAGACCCCCTAGAATGTGAGTAACAGGGGAGGAGAGGGGTAGAGGGAGCAGACCCCCTAGAATGTGAGTAACAGGGGAGGAGAGGGGTAGAGGGAGCAGACCCCCTAGAATGTGAGTAACAGGGGAGGAGAGGGGTAGAGGGAGCAGACCCCCTAGAATGTGAGTAACAGGGGAGGAGAGGGGTAGAGGGAGCACACCCCCTAGAATGTGAGTAACAGGGGAGGAGAGGGGTAGAGGGAGCACACCCCCTAAAATGTGAGAAACAGGGGAGGAAAGGGGTAGAGGGAGCACAGCCCCTAAAATGTGAGTAACAGGGGAGGAGAGGGGTAGAGGGAGCACAGCCCCTAAAATGTGAGTAACAGGGGAGGAGAGGGGTAGAGGGAGCAGACCCCCTAGAATGTGAGTAACAGGGGAGGAGAGGGGTAGAGGGAGCAGACCCCCTAGAATGTGAGTAACAGGGGAGGAGAGGGGTAGAGGGAGCACACCCCCTAGAATGTGAGTAACAGGGGAGGAGAGGGGTAGAGGGAGCACACCCCCTAGAATGTGAGTAACAGGGGAGGAGAGGGGTAGAGGGAGCACAGCCCCTAAAATGTGAGTATAGGGGAGGAGAGGGGTAGAGGGAGCACACCCCCTAAAATGTGAGTAACAGGGGAGGAGAGGGGTAGAGGGAGCACAGCCCCTAGAATGTGAGTAACAGGGGAGGAGAGGGGTAGAGGGAGCACACCCCCTAAAATGTGAGTAACAGGGGAGGAGAGGGGTAGAGGGTGCACACCCCCTAGAATGTGGTGAAAATGGCCGTGGCAGTGCTGTGCTTTTCCGTAAGACAGACATCCCGGTTTGTTCCCAGCGTTCAGAAGACAGGAGGACTAGTCAAACCTGACGCCCTTGTTGGTAAGAAAACATAATAGCATATTAGACAGGTCTACTGACAAGTGTGGATCATTTTTGTGGTCTTTAACTGTCCATTTAACTCAGATATGAACAATAAATATTTTAATAGGAACCTGAACAACTAAGACTTAAAGCATTTTTTTAGGTAGCAAAAGTTATACCCTGGAGCTAAGGAGTTATCTTCCAAGCCACACCCAATAAATAGGAGAAGTTAAGCTCAAGAAAAGATTGTCACAGTGCATTAGTAAATATGTAGGGAAGATATTGGAAGTGGAAGCAATTTATGAAATTTATAACAACTGTGACTTAGAGAGTATTAAATCAGCCCAGTGTCAATTTGCTGTGAGGTTAAAAAATGACAGTAAGATAACCTCAGTGCCTTTGATGTAGGACTGCTTGGGGCTGAGCACATTGAAACTTTATGCCAAATGATTCACAACTGGCTCCAAGATGGCCCTCAGAGATAGGCTGGTCCGTCTATCTCTCATATGTTCTACATAAAGGATATACATTTCATCACATGGCAAATTTTCATCATTTACCAGAATTAGTACATTTTCATTTACGTATGGAGCAGACTTTTGTATCGACACGCACGCAAGGCAAATTAAGAGGAGCACTGAAATAAGAAGGAAAATGTAAAAGCAGAGCAGAAAGAATGTGCCCTCTAATGAAGTCGTCTTCACATTGGTTGTAAAAATTTCTCAATAAACAGTCTCAATGTTGTGTATGATTAATCAACGAGGAGTTAACCTGCATTTAAAGTATAGTACATGGCTCGGCAGAAGATACATTAAAACTAAACTCTTGACAATTTGCATTATAGAGTTTTTGGCCTCCTCTTCACTAAAATATTTTAAATATTGAAAAGCACAGAGAAACATAAAATATACAGCTCTTAACATCACTCTGCACTCTGCAAGACTACACCATGTCAGTGTGTAAATGGCAGCAGAGGGTTTTGGTTGGTGTCAGTGAAAGGTAGCTTAGGGCAACTAAAGAGACCCAGTTTTCCTACCCATGATTTTGGACTGCGGGAGGCAAGCCATGCAGCGTGGGCACAGACACACAGAGCCAGGCTGAGCCGATACAGTGTTACACACACAGCTGTATCATAATCAATAAACAAAATACTTCAATGCTACATACAATCTTGGGAACCAATGGTGAAGCCAAATTAAAGGTGAGTTCTAAAGTAGCGTTACAAATAACCTCAAAGGAGCTTTACGCTGATTGAAATCTTTGTTGGCATTTACAGTAAAAAACCTACACAGGGATCCTTCAAAAGACTTAAGTCCAGCAATTGCATAGGATTACTAACGTACTACGAACTGTGCGCAGAGCTGCAGGAGCACAGACACAGGCGCTCTCTGGGCCTGCAGAGTTATCACGTGGGAATGGGGCAGACGTTCGTCCAGGAAAGCAGGAGTCCGGCAGTCTGCAGGGTCAGAGCAGTCGGGGGCCAGCGCCATGTGCCTGACGCCCGTTAAGTTCATGCATTAGTTACTGTATCTCCCCAGGGAGCCCAGCGTTTACTACATATTTCATTCTGCCCAGTAGTATTGGGCTCATATCCTGAATGTTCAAAAATAGCTTCCTTCCTTACATGAGGAACGGCTGTGTACCATTGTGGCCGTATTCATCTCAATCTCAAGTTTTCCACCTTGAGGGAACATTTTGCAAGACTGTTTTTTAGTCAACATGTGCCATATAAGAGATCGTCTTCTGTCCCAGTCATTGGTTAAAACACATTTTTCAGATGAGATATGAATAAATGAACTTGCCTAGGTAAAAGCAAACAGGGATAAATGTTGTTCCTTTTGTTGTTATTTAAAATTGTCATGGAGATCTGACAAATAACACGTAATTGCTACACAAATGCAGTTCTTCAAGTTTTTTTTTTTAATGAAATTTAGCTATACTTTCTGCCTTTTCTGACTATTGAAACTCTGCACTTGAAAAATCATTCATTATGTGCGAGTATAATAAAAAGTACTTTTGAAACATAAAGCCAGTACAAAGAGATTAATCAAGTAAAGATGTTCATAAGATGCTTTTTATTTATGATATAACATTACTGAAGCGTAACACCTGCATACTGTGTATATTTGTTTTCTATATATGTGACATTTCCAGCTTAGTTTAGGGAGAACTTCCAAACAGTCCTGAACTTTGTAATAGATGAACAACAGATGAATGACAACAGATGAAGCAGTGTCTCACTAAACAACAAAGAAACATGAAGTGTCTTTCTCATGCCAATGTATCATCACAACAACGTGATGATTTCCACAATTTCCACGTGATACCAAAATAGTGCAGCAGTTCAAAATATTTTCTCAATAAGCTTATAGCTTTCAATGTATTTCTCATCGCCTTCTGTTTAGTAGTTGATTGGATACTTGGGGAATATGACATATTCTTTGTAACCACCTAGTGAAGCGTTGCCTCTCCGATGATGCACCGCATTCTTACACAGTATGTACTTAATTTTGTCAGAAGCATAATACTTTACTGCAAGTACACTGTTATTGCAGCATGTGTTGTATGTAAGCTTGAGAACAGTATGCAGTTAGCCAAACAGGACACGCTGAGGAAAAACTTTGAGATTCTGAAAAGGTGGATTGATGCAATTTCATTTTTGGGTTGAAAGGAGCTGACATTTAGGGTCACATGACGGACATGAAAACCATGGGCAGTTTACAGAAGTGCTTTCCTGTTATGACCATGTTTAACCATTTGTCAATGTATTTCCATTGTACCTGTCATGTAGAGCAAAACAGTAATGTAAATATGTGCAGCTAACTCACATATTAATCAAGTCACTCCATTCATTTTAAATGTATTTGTATACTGACTGTTTCAGAAAAAGGTGCACCAGCTGAAAACTGGTAGCATAACTTTTGTCAGTATCACTTTCTAAGCTCAGAAAGGTAATAGTCACACAATTCAGGGCTCGGGAAACAGGCTAAATAGGCCTACATGAGATGGAAATTAGCAAGCAATGGGAAATGTTTAGGTCTGCAGTGTAATGAATATTTTAGTATTTACTATAATATTTATAGTAATGACTAATACATGACCAGGTCTGACACTATCCTGGGGGGGTGGGGGCTGGGGGTTTGTGTGGAGTTTGTTTCACAAAAAATTTTGGTCGGCAGTAGTCACTGACTGAGACACAGGTAAGATAATGAGCACCTGAATCATCTCCCATTGCTGCACTATTTACACTGTTTACACTATTTACACTGTTGGCAGTCGTGCAGCATGTTGCCCCACTGTCCAATGGGTACCCCCAGTTCTATGCTATTTACGCTGCTGGTGACCATGCAGCATGCTGCTGCGCTGTCCGATGGGTACCCCCAGTGCTACGCTATTTACGCTGCTGGTGACCATGCAGCATGCTGCTGCGCTGTCCGATGGGTACCCCCAGTGCTACGCTATTTACGCTGCTGGTGACCATGCAGCATGCTGCTGCGCTGCCCGATGGGTACCCCCAGTGCTACGCTATTTACGCTGCTGGTGACCATGCAGCATGCTGCTGCGCTGCCCGATGGGTACCCCCACTGCTACGCTATTTACGCTGCTGGTGACCATGCAGCATGCTGCTGCGCTGCCCGATGGGTACCCCCAGTGCTACGCTATTTACGCTGCTGGTGACCATGCAGCATGCTGCTGCGCTGTCCGATGGGTACCCCCAGTGCTACGCTATTTACGCTGCTGGTGACCATGCAGCATGCTGCTGCGCTGTCCGATGGGTACCCCCAGTGCTACGCTATTTACGCTGCTGGTGACCATGCAGCATGCTGCTGCGCTGTCCGATGGGTACCCCCAGTGCTACGCTATTTACGCTGCTGGTGACCATGCAGCATGCTGCTGCGCTGTCCCGCAGTGCTACCATATTTTTAGTTCCTGTATGGGCAGTAAATACCTGCTTATTTGACAGATCTTCACCCTTCCTCTAAACTAATGTCATCTGCTTCCTCCACTCTCTTTCAATGCATCCTGCCACTATACTAAAAAAAATGGCCTCAATCAGGTTGCCCTTGAACACTCACAGTGCACACTGCAAATCCCCCCTTTTATTGTCTGGCCATCCATAGCCCCTGTGGGATTCCATATCAACAGGGCCTTTTGCAAAAGACAAAAAGGTACCTCCTGCAAAGGATAGCACAGGTTTTTGTTCCGTCTGAGCGAGACACTCTGCTTCACTGCTGTCAAAGCACCAAAAACCTTAAGACACAGATCTCCCCCTTTTCACTGCCTGTCGGTGTCATATGAGGTCACTCCTCACAAAGTGATATTTCCCCTTGGTTCCTCCTCGCAAACCAGACCAACCGTGAGCTTTTTAGTCGTAGTTCTGACTGCAGCTGATCTACAGTACAAATTCTGCTGCAGATTTAAAATACCATAATTATGGACCTTGTGATGGTGACGGCCATTAACTGGCTATAATGATTGAAGTCTGGTTTTATGTAACTCAAAAACTACTCACCTTTATGCATGTGACTCTTTGCATATGTTTGTGTTCTTCGTAGCAGAACCATTTCACAGATTTCAGTAGGAGTATGAATACTGAGACTGACCAGCGCCATTGGATGCAAACACAAGAAATACTACAGCTTCCAGTTAGAGTATGGAATAGTCTTCATGTTAGTGTAGTGCCAGCTAAAACCTGGGGTTCTTTTAAATCAGAGCTAGATAAGATTTTAACAGCTTCACGCTATTAATTGAGTTCTCCTCAAACGAGCTTGATGATTCTTATTTTCTTATGAGTACTATTGATAATATTTTCTTTCCAACAGATTCCTGGCTATCATATGCAGGTCCCGAACACAGTGACATGCGTTTAATGTCAGCTGAGAGATGTCTCTAGACTGCATGCAAACCAGGCTGACACGTACCCCAGCACTCAACGTACTGGCGCCTTTCCCAGTGCATCAAGCTAACGTCCTGCACCAGTAAGGCCCCTCCCATTCCGCCTGCCTATTCCCTGTGTGTGCACCATCTGTGAGGCAGTTGTGACTAATGCACCATGGTTTACCTGACTAGGAGGGTGGTTCCTCTGCAGACACTCTTGGAGATAGAGGCCTTCAGCTAAGACCTGGCTCTTCAGCTTCTCGTGCGAGCCCTCTGCCAGATTTTCTCAAGAGATGCAGCAGTTCTTGGGATCTCATCTGTGCGGAGGTGCAGACCATCCCTCTTTGTGACTCATCAATAATTCAGCTGGCAGTGGCACAGGCGATCATCCTCTGCTCTGACTCTGAGCCTGATCGTCAAGCTTCAGTCACGTATCCAGTTGTGTATTTTCTCAAATGATGTAATGCTGCAAATAGCCTTTGAGAAACAGAAAGGTGGACAAATGCAATGCAAATAGGTGAAATATTTTGGCATATTTTTGAGTGAATGAAGGAATAATCAGTTTTTAATCAGTGGATAACCTTTTCAGGAGAACACAATCGTGGTCGATCTACTATGTCATTATGAGGTGTGTGTGTCACAGAAGTTGATTGCCCAAGATCTGTATTACAAATGAAGTCCTAGCGGTGACATTCTTTTGTACTCTTTATTACTATGTTTAACCTGAATTGACTTTGTTAAATATTTACAAATATGAGTCATAAAGTTTCGAGCCAAATGAGCTTGCTTGGACAAAAGTGTTTTAAAGTAAAAGAAAAAAGAAAAAAACACAGACAAATGCCTAAATTAGCCATTCATCCATCTTCTAGCTGTTAATTTAGTGCAGAGCTGCAGGGAAGCCAACTTATATGCTGCTATATGCTACTTTCTTTCCTTGGTTCAATAGAGTAACTTTTCTATTATGAATTGAATGTCCATCAGGAAGGAACCTGGACGGCTTTATTACTGGGTATGACTAGACATTTTTATTACAATACATCCAATGGCCAATACCGGATCCCCTTGACTTTGTTTTATTTTATTAAGAACTACAACAGCACTGCAATATAAACCAAGGATACCTTGTTTGGGGAGGCATGTCAAGAATATAGACAGAGCTAGGAAATGCAGTGTCAACATCATGCACAGTGTCCACATCAATTTTAGGCAGAAAAGCTAGCCAGCGGTGGCTAGCCAGTGGTGGCTAGCCAGTGGTGGCTAGCCAGTGGTGGCTAGCCAGTGGTGGCTAGCTCTGTCTATCCTCTTGACATGCCCCTCTAAACATCTGAAGACACCCAAAGTGGCGATGCCCTCTCAGGCACCGGAGGGCCGTTACATTGTCCGCACATCTGCATTCCATGACGAACATCTGCTTTTCCTTCCACTGTGGCTTCTTGTTCCCACCTGCAGCCACAAAGAGCGCTGAGCTAAATATATCTGGTTATTCTTTAGCTGTGAGAGTGAAAATCACAGCACGCCAAAGGAAAATATTCATGACAATAACCCTCTGTGACCCCGTACTGGATAAGCGGTTATGGGAAATGAATGGAGGGATGGATTTATGATGACCAGTGGCCCAGACAGTACTTTCTAAGGGCGTAATAGGAAATTATCCAAATTAAACATTCATTTGAAATTCAGTTCAATATATTTCAAGCCACTTTGTGCATAGCAGAATAGGTCTGAGTGGTCAGTATTACTTCAAACCAAGAAATTTCTTACATAACTGATTATTATATGATTTTATTCCCACAAGGGAACATCACCTCGTTTTTTTCTGCTGTCAGTTACTTTAATTAAAATGTTCTGTATAAAACCCGCATCACGGGGACTGATACACCATGACTGATCATTCCAGTCTGAAGCACCGGCTGATCCAAAGTTTCACGGGTACGTTTTTTTATGGCATTGCACTTAAAATTTCTTAAAAAGGCATTTCTTTGTCGTCGTTAGCACTTTACACTGAAGGACAGGAGCCTTCGGGTGAATAACTGTGTGATTTCTGAAGGCTAACAGAGGATGCGTATTGAAAGCACTCCTCTAGAATGGGGGGGGGGCAACAGGAGCCCCCTTGCTTTTTTAAGGCATTTTATTTTTTTTTCTACAACTCACTTGTCAGAATAATCCAAAGAGTCATTACATTTGCCCCAGTGCCCCCCAAGTATTCCCGGATGTGGTGGGTGCGGTTTGCTTCGAAGACGTGAGGAAGTTCAGCAGCTTTCGTCGCACGCATGACCGCTTAGCACAAACGTCCACATTTAGCACTAATTAAATATTAATAAGACCCCGCGGTGGGTGGGTGGCCTTGCTGCTCATTTGACAGCTGAAGCTTCATCCACCTAATCACACGACAGTTCTTGCTCTTGTTTCAGCAAACCGAATGCAACTTCTGGTCCAGAAAAGTGGTTCATGTGTCAAATGAAAGCAGGCCTTTCAAAAACACATCATTCCTGCACTAAACTATGAGTTCCTTTTATATATTTTTTTTTACTAAATTTCAGAATTGTCTGTCCTGTATTTGGCCCTGCTGTGAAGCAGCCTCGCGCCCCTGTGATTCTAACCATGACCCTGTAGTATATGAGGCCATGATAGAAAATGGATGGTTGGATTGACTTGTCTTGTATTTATAAAATACAGAGATGTGTAAGGTTACAAAACATCAAGCACAAGGTACTTACTGCATGATATCTCATGTCTAGTCACCCGCATCTACGGGGTCCAGAGTAAGCAGTGCATGCTGGGAGCCCTGTGTACGGCCCCTCAATCATGTTGAGTAATGAGCCCAACTCAGCAGCGCGAAAAGAGCAGCCTACTCCATAGGATTAAGGCTCAAGTGCTTCAGCACCACAGGCCTTTGTATAAACAATGCAGTCCGAGTAAGTCCATTCAAATGTTTATGGATAAACAAAACAGATGTTTACCCACAATACTATACACCACCACAACGCAATATTATGCAATATTGGCCTAGATTATTAATGCATAAGGAGAACAGAATATTTATGCATAAGGAGAACAGCGACACAACAGCAGCCAGATCTATAAGCGATGCCATCTCACAAGGACATCTAGATGTGTTTCAGTGTGACATGTTGGGATCAGATGTATCTTTGAGGAACATTTCCTGAAAGATGCAAAATTTCTGCAGGAGACGTTGAAAGAAACAAGGCAGCTTTTTCTACTAGTTTAATTGAGAAATAATTCTTGAAATAGAATAATATGCAAGTGTAATATACATATATATTATTTCATTCTTTAGGATGTTTGTATAGGTGAAATTTGCTTACAGGGCCAGTACATTACCCACAGCTAGGGATGGCAGATCAGAACAAAGAAAAGCCACTATTTCTTAGAACAATTCCATCTGAATTACAATACCAAAAAGCATCAGTTACACACAGTTTCACAGGGGGTGTTGAATATGGATAAAGCGAAATTGAAAAATCCTGTCCACAATCAACATTAAATGCAATCAAAGTCCTATAATATTGAAGGATTTATTCATAGTGCCATTTCATGATGAGTTATAAGGTAAGATAACAGTGGAAAGACAATTAAAGACAAATGAATCAAAAGTTAATGGACAATGATGAAATACTGGGACTCTTGATTATTGGATTAAATAGTGTATGGGGGGGTTGAGCACACAAATGACATTAAAAGACGTACAAATGTACAGCTAGAGAGGGGCATCTTTATGATTTATCTTTGCTGGGTGTCATTCTCGACATCGTCCTTTCCACTGTACTGTAATGGTTTCGCTTATGTCTGTTTAAAAGGTTAAAAGGCTACATATAAATATGGCTACATATAAATATGACATTTTCCACTGCAGGTGTTCAGTGTTCAATATTTAAGAACACCTGTCTCAACCTTTGCCTTTTTCTGCTGGAATAATTCCCAGAAACACATTTCAAGCGCTTCTGCCAAGGCAATCTCACTTTTTTCATTATTAATTTATTGGCACTGTTACTCATGTCCTGCTAAATCTACACAAATATATTTCTAATTCTAATGCGAACAATCATTAATTTCATTATAAAGATAATGTTAATATAATATATATACAAGGTAAAATATAAATATACTATAGAAAAATATGAGAATCATACATTTCCAGATATTCTTTGTACATTATTTCATTTTGTCTCTTGTTTTCCTTTTGCAAAGAACACAGCTCTCCACAACAGCGAAACACTGTAACATGGTTTGTGGCTAAGAAATAAAAAATGCAGTAGTCATTGTGCTTTTAATCCTGGTTCTTTGACTGGTTGTATACACTTCAACTAAATTGTTAATTAGTATAGTATTGCAGAAGAAGGCTGCTGTTTGGAAGGTGCATTAACGTTCAGTGGGACACATTTAAATTAATAAAACTACTGCAGTTGCAGTAAGAGCCTCTTAGCATGAAAGTCGCCGGCTGGGCACTCAGTGCCAATGCCATCTCTGCACATTTTATTGTGACAGATGAGAACTCATTAACATGCACCTTTTTCTTGCCTTGTTTTCCACAGAATATGTGCTTTGAATTCATCCCATTTGAAATATAGATGCCATTTTAAATCCATTTAGCCTCTTATTTTGATTAAAAAAAATCCACCTGCCCCAACGGCAAATACTACACGACCCAAATGTAGGCTGCTTTCATGCAAAACTCGTGTAGGGGTGTTTTTTGGAGGTGAACAGGACAGGTTGGCAGACGCTGACAGATCACAATGACCAGACAGGGAGCACAGAACTAAGTGACACTAAAATACAGGACTAAACAAAGGGGCAAACGCAAGGCGGCTGGTTAACAAGAGAGGAGGAACATGAGGTAAGACTAACAAACTGGTGGAGCTGGTGTGGAACCAGGCCTGAGAGAAGCGCAGGGATCGGGGCACAGGGCGGGGCTGCATGGGACATCACCCTCAAATGTCAAAATTTGAGAATTTCAAGGATCTCAATTTCTTTTTAAATGATTAAGTTGACATGATGGCCTTCTCTCCAAAGTCTCCCCTGTCACTCCTGTGCTTCCTGAAATCGATTTCTGCATCGCCACCACTGCACACAGGATAAGCAGTTTGGAGGAATGAATGCATGGATGATGGGAAGTACTAACTGCAATTTAAAAATGTTCTGCATACATCCAGCACTGGTTAAACAGTGCTATACAACTACAGTATACTAAAAGTCAATAAAGTCACCAAAAACACTCTCCTCCAGAAGAGATAAGCCAGATAACGTTTCTCACTTTCCACTGGCTTCTCAATCATGAAAAATGTAATAAAATTCAAATAACAAAACTGTTTATATAATGAGAAGAACAGAAGTACCACTTCCTGCTGCAGGTTTTAAAAAAACTGCAATGTGTCAACCGGTGATAACTTCACACCAGGGAAATATTCTGAGAATTAATTATTTGATCTGAGCCAGTATTTTACTCTGCAATCTACAATATAGAGAGACAGAGTTGAAAGCCAGCACCCGGCTGTAAGGCCATCGTGAATGTCTCATGTCAGACATCATTATTCCGCTGTTGCCACCAAGGGAGAGACTTCTAGCTTATAATGACAATTAGGCTTCAAATCCTCCAGAAATATTGCCATCCAAATGACGAATGAAGACGAGCAGAGGACAATATAAAATAAAAATGGAAAATATCAGCGCAATTTATCCGCAACCCAAACTGAGCAACACAGCAGATTATAACCTGTACTTCAGGGATGCTCTTTCAATCCAAGCTTAAATTCACTTACTGAAATGGCAATTCCTTAGCAATTACTGGAGCAGACTGAAGTTCCCTTAAGATATATGCATTTACTTGGAGTTTAAGCTTACTTAGTGCTTCCCAATGCAGCCATGAATTTACCCCCCACAATAGCTCTTCATGTGTATGCTATCTGTTAAATAATATTCATTACAGACTGGGTGTAAAAAACACTAAGGCATTAATAACTGAACTTTATTATGCTGATGGTATTAATACAAAGCTGCTAAATTCTGTAAAAACAAAGTCTCCTTTTTCTGTGATGTAGCATGAATATATTTTACCTAAAAAGAAAGAATTTGTATGCAGCCTTTTAACACAGAATTTGCACAGACTAACTGACTGTGATCAATACTGAAGTACGTTGTATATTCACTCATCTGGTCTTCTTGGGACTAGAGAGTGTCATATGTCATATGTGTTGGCAGTTTTCACTTCCACAGAGGTGAAATATTTACTTGGGAGCTGCGTTCTGGGCAGTGACCCTTTGGTGCACCAATCCCTTTCAATGAGCGCACAAGCAAACATTTCAGAAACGTTATCAAAGATATCAGACAAATACAAACTCACTAGCAATCAGTCGTCAGAACTCGCTTCAATAAACACTAATCCTACGTCAATCTTTCATTACAGTTTGCCCTTGTGCTGTTTATGAAACGTGCAGAGTGACGACTGTCCTGATGTTAGTGCAGTGTGTCATAATCAGCCGATCTTTTATTCCTGTGCTTGAGACAAGCCAAGTTCACTGGACTGGCAGAGCGGCACTGCACCACCCACAGGGAGCTGCAGCTCCTCAGCCTTTGCTTAACTGCTTCAAATTGCTGTGCTTATCCCTTCTTTGCTATTATGTTGTCACAGCTGAAGGCAGTGCAGATGGATTCTTTTTCTGCTGCTCTCCACTGCGCTGTAGCTAAAATCTGAAAATGTATTATATAGCTATTTTTAAAGACAATCTTTCTACAGCAGGGAGATTATTGTATGATAAAGTATAAAACTGTCTGTAAACTGTTGCTTTATAAATTATAGAAAAAAAAATACAAATAAAGGCAGAAATGATACAGCAAAGAGCTTGGTGTATTTTGAATATATAAATAAATATATACACAGTCATTTTTAGATTGTAGCCAGTAAAATGTTCTCTTGTTTTTTGTTTACTTTTGGATTGTTTTGGATTTTATTTGAGAAAATGCACCAACCCGAAGAAGTATTTATTTATAGTGTCATATTGTGTTATACATACATTGCAACATTTTTTGCAAATTTTATGTGATGCATTTATTCATTTTATGTCATGTGATGCATGTATCATTGAATGACAATATATTATTGATATATTCAGTAAATAAGTCATACAACAATATTGCATTTGGAAAACACACATTTTCCGTTCACAATTTTATGGGCAAGAGCCTGACTTTTCACCATTTTCTGCTTCTATTTTCTCAAACGCAGCTTTTTGTAAATGCTGCTATTTGCTGAATCTTTTCTTAAAAGCCCAGAGCAAATGTTATAGTCATTCATGGCTACAGACAAACATTGAAAGATGAAAGGAACTGCCGCCACTATTTCAGTGAGCCTCTTCATGGTGTCGTAAGGTTAGGCCTACATATTTCCATGCCTCTTACTTAAGAACAAATACAAGTCTCTGGACCATGTGATTCATTTGAATAAATGGCAATATTTGGCCACGGTCTCCCAGTGACCTTGTCATGCTCTCTAGCCGCCTGCTAACCCACAGCACCTGTTTCTGCTTTATAGTTGCCTGCATCCAATTAAAACCTCATTGGCAAGACCAAATGTGATTAGTCCCCGTAACACTAAGACATAATTGATTATTTACTGAAAGTCAGCTCATCCACAGTAATTTTTACTAGTGTTGCCCGTTGAGCTTTGAGGTCACTACATAACCACTGCATTCATGGGATATACTGTGTCTCAGAAAGAGCACCTAGACACCAGCAATGTGAACACTGAATAACCAAAGAGGCTTTCAGGATAAAACAGCCTCCTGTTTCTGCTGGACATGACCCTGTGATCTAACATTTCAAGAGAAACCCATTGTTATATTTAAACTTGAATCTGCTGTATTACAGTCCAGCATTACTCTGAAGTAAGACCATGAGGTCATTGGTTAAACTGTCTAGCAAGACATCTGGGTGATGGAATATAAATGCTTATTTCTGCTTGAATAGTAATATAAAAATCCATTACCCACATCTTGACATAATTCCAAAAAGGGTTAGAACAGTAGAGAGAATACACTGGCAGGGTTTTCCAGTTCAAAGATGAAAAGTAATAGATATTGTAAAGAGAAAAAATCTTGCTCCTTAGAAGACATCACTGTCTTCAGAAGATAATACTCTGTCCACCTCTGAAGTGACATTGCATGGTTAGTAACCTGGGTGTGACAGCTGAGCGTCCAGAAGAACTTAATGTCTAAAACAGAACATAATCTCTGAAGCTCCCTCTATGGGCCTCTGCACTCTTCTACGGGGAATATAAGAAAGCCACCTTATGTTCACTTTAACCAAAATCACAGGAAATTGGATGTGCCCTTGGAAATTCGACTTGGTCTATCATCACATTCATGAGCGGTGTGTCGGAGAGCAAAGCCAAGCAGGTGGAATGTGCCCCATCAAAGCACAATAGACAGATATTTCTTTTCAGGGGCTTCAGTAGTTGTAGCTGCTGTCGTACAACATTCTGGCCATTCTGGTCTTGCACATACATACGTTGGACACTTTCAGTCTGAATCACAGTGCTTTTCCAGCTGGGATGCAGTTGGGGTTTACGCTCCACTTCCAAGAGCTTTACTATGAGTCCTTTTTGCATTAATGACTCGATTCCTCTTCCATCCTTTTTAAACCTAAAAGCATGATGAAAACTGCAAGCATATGCAAAAATGTCCAATACGTGAGCCTTTCCACTCACTGCAGGAAGAGCATTCGAAACACATGGTGCAATATGATACTTAGTCAGAGTCATTACATTCATCAGAAACTGTTCATAATGTTCATGTCAGTCGTTTTGCATTCTGGAACCGTTGTACAGCATCAGGTGTGACTACAGAGAAATTCATGGATTAAAACTAAACAAATTCTAATCATAAAATAATTCCTTATTTGTATAAGCAGAAGCTACATATTATAGAAAGACTAAAGTGCTAGATAAATTCGTTTGTGAGTATGTTTTATGATGACACATGAGTTAATGAATATATGAGCAAGGATAGTTGTATGTGACTGCAGGCAGGTGGGGTTCCATCATGGGGAGGGGGGTGGTGGTTAGGATGGCTGTATGTGCTATTAATGAATGAAAGTAGCACAGAGAGGCATATCTGTGTATGTGTGTGTCTGTATGTGAATGTGTCCATGTCTTGAGGACATTTCAGTTAATGGCAATTGTGCAAAGCAGTAGTAACTGACAAATGTGACTGATCATTTTGAGAGGCACCCACCCTACACCTTATGGCAGGCAAGTACTCGGGGAAATAGACAGAAAAGTGTGTTCCAAGCTGTTCCATCTCAGAGTACATAACGGAGTTCCTGGATGCTATTAATGATACCACGGCATCAGCAGGCGGAGCAGCCTCTGGAGTCCTGAGTACGTAAGGAAAGCAGACGTTCCTGCCGCAGTAATCCATGGCGATCCAAAGCGTGAATGTTACTCCACGTCTAAATGAAATGAACATTGCATAAAAACCTCCATGTGGATTTGAGAGGTAAAAACCTACAGTGATTCACTGGAATTTTTAACTCTTCAGAACTTAACTGTTCCTTATTAATTGTAAAATTTACAGAAATAAAGCTTTTCTTGAATTACACAGCTGTGTGACGACCGCTGTCCAGCGAGCAGGCAGGAAGCTGGTAAGGACGAGGCAGGCAGGCGAAGATCCAGGACACAAGGGTTTATTTCGGGGAAATCAGGGAAAACCCGAAGCAATGGCAAACTAACATCAATGACGGATCTGGGGAAAACGGACTCAGACGCGACCTAAATACACAGAACATATCAGACTGATGGAAAACAGCTGGGCACAATCAGGGGAGCACACGTGGTTGATCAGGGGGCGTGGCACACACAAGGATCAGGGGGCGTAGCACACACGAGGATCGTACGCGCAGGTCATGACAAGTTGCATGTTATTTGACTTATATGGTCAGTACTTTGCAGTGTTTTATGAGAGTTTTATGTTTTATGTACTGTATGTAGGGTGGTTTATGTTTTATGTATGTAGGGTGTTTCTGTATGTTTTAATGTATGTAGGGTGTATGTTTTTTAAGGGTCTGAGTGTTTTGTGTGTGTAGGGTGTAGGTTCATAGCGTTATACTTATTATGCTACTTTACAGGTGTTTTATCTTAAGCAGTCAAGGATAAGAATTTTACTCACAGAGGTAGAGGGTACATACTCAATGGTGCAACATTAAAATGCTTTTTTGGGTTTGCTTGCCTTTACCCCCTCCCCTGTCTGCCACTGAGCGTGTCCGTTCAGACTGAGTGAGAGGGTCACCGTTACATTTCAGCAGAAATGACAGCTGTGGCATGAAACCATACTCATTAAAGTGACACCTTGTTTAGTGCAGAAAGAAGTACGGAGGGGAATTCTGTGGGGCCAAGGTGACCACCACATTTAACATCATCATCAGGGTTTCATGACTATCCACAATCCTCCAAGGTACAGATGGTGTCGACCTTCAGATAGGTTACTTTGAAGATTTGTACCTTTGGTTGCATTAACCCTTAATATGAATATTGTCAGGTTTCGGGATAGGTGAAGACGCTGCAGAATACCGCCACTCTGAATTTTATATACTACTTCAACTAGAAATTCAAGCACACTATTCATTCTGTCACAGAGACAAGAAACTCACAGGACTGGATTCAATCATGGAGTTTATAGATTCAACAGCCAAATCGTTAATCTAAAATAAGATTGTTTTAGAAAATCAAAATATCATCACGATAACCAGTGCTTGAAGTTGGGAAAACAGGTGTTGCTACTCTCCTTGTTAATCAGCACCAGCTATTGGTACTCCCCATGTTATTTAGTACCAGGAGCTAGTACTCTCATTGTTAATCAGCACCAGCTGTTGGTACTCCCCATGTTATTTAGTACCAGGAGCTAATACTCCCCTTGTTATTCAGCATCAGGTGCTGGTACTCCCTTTGCTATTCAGTACCAGGTGCAGGTACTCCCCTGGTATTCAGTACCAAGTGCCAGTACTCCCCTTGTCATTCAGTACCAGGTGCTGGTACTCCTCTTGTCATTCAGTACCAGGTGTCAATACTTCCCTTGTCATTCATTACTAGGTGCCGGTACTCCTCTTGTCATTCAGCACCTGGTGCCGGTACTCCCCTTGTCATTCAGTACCAGGTGCCGGTACTCCCCTTGTCATTCAGTACCAGGTGCCGGTACTCCCCTTGTCATTCAGTACCAGGTGCCGGTACTCCCCTTGTCATTCAGTACCAGGTGTCAATACTTCCCTTGTCATTCATTACTAGGTGCCGGTACTCCTCTTGTCATTCAGCACCTGGTGCCGGTACTCCCCTTGTCATTCAGTACCAGGTGCCAGTACTCCCCTTGTCATTCAGTACCAGGTGCCGGTACTCCCCTTGTCATTCAGTACCAGGTGTCAATACTTCCCTTGTCATTCATTACTAGGTGCCGGTACTCCTCTTGTCATTCAGCACCTGGTGCCGGTACTCCCCTTGTCATTCAGTACCAGGTGCCGGTACTCCTCTTGTCATTCAGTGCCAGGTGCCGGTACTCCTCTTGTCATTCAGTACCAGGTGCCGGTACTCCCCTTGTCATTCAGTACCAGGTGCCGGTACTCCTCTTGTCATTCAGTACCAGGTGCCGGTACTCCCCTTGTCATTCAGTACCAGGTGTCAATACAGTACTTCCCTTGTCATTCATTGCTAGGTGCCGGTACTCCTCTTGTCATTCAGTACCAGGTGCCGGTACTCCTCTTGTCATTCAGTGCCAGGTGCCGGTACTCCTTTTGTCATTCAGTACCAGGTGCCAGTTCTCCTCTTGTCATTCAGTACCAGGTGCCGTTACTCTCCTTGTTATTCAGCAGATATTGAGAGGTGATCATACTCTGAAGAGAATAACAAAGAGGTGCTGGTACTGCATACCGGTGAGTACTGGCAGACTGCAAGGACTGAAAAATCTTACTAGACACTCACAAAAATTTTATTAATGAAGGCTTGAAACAAAGGGTGCATTGACCAAGCCACAGGGTACCAAAGAACATTCACAGTGTCCACTGTCAGTGGGAAAAGCCATCTCAAGTTCATCCTATCCTTCTTCTCAACAAAGAAAATAACTGCCTGTCTCTGGTGAAGCTGGATGGATGAATCCTAGACTCCTAAAGCTTCCTGAATCTCTTACTCTATGGCTTTCAATGGCCAAAGAGTAAATGCAACGCCTTGTTGGGGAGACTCCAGGTAGACTGGTCATAGTCCTAGTCCAGTGGGGGAATAAATGAGTCACATTCCCTTTACCGAAGACCTCCATGAGCTCCAGATACTCAAGAGAGATGACTGGGAACACAGTGGCCATTGGATTCTCCATATCTGTAGACTACATTGGTACGGCAAGACATTGACGGAAACAATCCTTTCTCAATGCTGTCAAATCACTGTCAGACTTCCAAATACTAACGATGCATCAGGGCAACCAACGAAGAATGCAGTGCAGCTGTTACAGAAGTAGCATGTCGTATCTGTAGTGTCCCTTCTAGGGATTGTGAGATGCCGTGTAGCTTTAAAATCAAAGGCAAATGGAGAATAAGAAATCAAGGTAAAATGCTCTGACAGCAACTCACGATGAGAGTATATGAAAGTAGCCAAACTGATATTGCAGTATAGGTGAAAACAATCAAGTACCTAGATGCTCACGGGTGTTTCTATGCCAACGAGACAGTATGTGACAGCTTATATATTCATGAACCTTAAATAAGGCCGGATATTATGTTCTCTGTATCCTTTTACCACAGAGGTGCAAAATTCAGATCCATAAGGAGTATGCAGATGTTAAATATAGATTTCTTTATTTTACATTTGCTGCAATGCTACTTAATTTATTAGAGCTGAATAATGCAGTTACAGTTCAGAAGCTCAGTATCAGTGTGACTACAGTGGTATTCAGCAGTGGAATTCAGCAGTGGTGATTGTGTTGATTAAGACTAAGACAAAAAATACTCATCAACAACATTTTTTTCTGTGATGAAAACACAACAAAAATGAAATGGAAAGGTGCCTTTAATGACGAAAACGAAGATGAATGTTTTTAAAATCATTGTTGATGAAAAATAAACTCATGCATCTGACGTGACACTCACACTTTCTGACTCTCACGTTCACGAAAGAACTCTTATGGCCAATCTATTTTATTCCATTATTAACCTAAAATTAGCTATATCAAAAGCATTAGGGTAGTTTGCAAACCCTACAGACTATTTACAAGGTAATAAAACTCTTACATACATGTAAATGTGTGGAAACAGATGTGTTAATATGCAAGTATTTTGTTTGAGACTAAATTTTGGTTTTATTTATATTTTAATTCATGACAAATTTCATATAAAGCCATTTAAGAATATCAATGTTCCGCATTACAACAGTTAAATCTGTGTCCCCAAAGACTGCATGTTCAAACCTAATGGCACGCTGTACTGACAGCTTTACAGATGTTTCCTTCAGGAATCTAAAGTGTAAACTAATCTGTGGTAAGCTAATCTGTGCGCACGTGTGTGTACATGCATGTGTTAGACTATGGCTAAACCTGTTCGTTTCATTTGGCTGCATGTACTGTAGATTTAGTCGACTAAATCTAGTCTGCGATGGTGACATTAGGGAGAATCTATGGTGACGCTAAGGTGTGACCATGGTAGCTGGTCAGGTGATGCTTAGCGTCCCTCAGTGGCCTTGAGGTGTTTAACTGCAACGTGACTTCTCTATCATTCTGCACCATATAACATATTTAAAGCTAGTCATTAAGGTGGTTAATATTGCTAGTTGAACAGGTACAAATAGTCAAATAGTCAGGAACCAAAAAAACAGACAGCTTTTAAAATGCAGGCTTTCAGTTAAAGTAAAGAATGACCCATGTTATCATGTCTCAAGGTGCCGTCTTCACACTTGGCTGTAAAGCCTTTCCAACACTGCAGAACTTATTACTACCATTTTGGGTTTTTTTTTTTTGCTCACTATATATGGAAAAATGCCACCATATAATTGGGTTCACTAAGCTCATCCACTCTGCACCGTAGGCAGGCAGAGATTTTCTAATCATCAATGCATCTTCCATAAGCACTCATCCAGTGCTGGGTCTGACACCTATCCCAGGGAGGACAGGGTTCAGAGTCATGCCGCCCCCGGGGGGGACTCCCATCCATCACAGGGCACACACACAGTCACATAAATCAAAGACAACGTTATTTGGCATATGGCTTAATCTCTTCCTCTTTTTCCAAACAAATTGTCTACAAAGAGATAGCAACAGAGCTGTAGGAGGAAACCAAAAGGAACAGTAAGTAATTCATAAAAATGGCGAAAATCAGACCAGTCATTCAGGTTTTCATAAACCTTCATAAATCTTCATAAAATCCGTAACCCATGAATGTAATGAGACTGGTTGAATAGACATGGGTTATAAAACATTAGGGTAACATTTTACTTGAAGCAGTCATCTATAATGCATTATACCTACATTCCTTAATTATGTTTTATAAAGGTCCATAAAAGATTTAATAAAGCATTACATCCTACTTCTATCGACAGTCATAATGCATTATAGTGTTGATTATAATACTTCATAAGCTCCAATGACACTCCCATCTATAATGCACTATAGATACATTCATGATGCATTATAATGGTCAGTATAAGAATTAAGGATGCTGTGTACTGCATTATAAAGGTATATATAAATGAGAGCTTCATAAGGTAGTCATAATGCATAATAAACATGACTATAACATGTTATGCCTTTTTATAAATATAGCTGAGTTTATATAATGTGTTAAGAATGATAGATTCTTATAGACATGGCATTTACAGAACTTGTTACCATCGTGAGCTTAAAGATACAAATATATTCTATTACTGAAACAATTACCTGGAAACTAATATCTTGACTTACAAAGTGGTTCATTCTGTATACGGTGTTAAGAGACAGAGCATTAGTTAAAACAGTGCACATTAAAGGATGAATCAATATTTAGCTGCACATGAGTCAGTCAAATTAAACTGCATCGATCCCTTGGCGTCGCTGTAATCACAGTGCCTAGGGCCCACACTTTCTGCAGCAAATTCACCTGCAAACAGACTTCACTATAATCAGGTATGTCTGCTATTAGCTAGAGTCCTGGGTACAGTCTGGCCCAAGGACATTATAACCTATCACACAGTCTGTGGGCTATTTTTACAGAGTGACGTGCTTGTCTGTGATAGTTAGTTAGCAAGTGTAATACCTGATACTATGTTCGGTGTCTCAGGTGTACAACACACCAAAAAAGCAGGTCCATAAAATATCTGTGTGGCTGAGCAACAATAAAAAGATAAATATGCACATATTTCTATTTTATATATAATCTGTATTATACGATATTATATGACTTGGCAGTTAATTACACTATGTGGGCAATCTGTTTTTCTACGTTTTTACCACTTTTGTAGCCCTTAAAACAACAGTAAGAAAAAAAACAGAAAATAAGAACATGTGAAGGATTTACGCAAAGAAATCTTTAATTCTGCAATTGGACTGCACCCAAATGCCCACACAATCACTATCTTACCATATCTATCTTACCTGGAGGTACCAAAACACACTATACATGGAAATTCATCTTCATTTGGCTTTTAAAGGCTTATGTTGAAATCTGCTCATCCTCATTGTGTCTTTAAATGGAAGGAAAACATATTGAATTCTAGGTCTGAATTCTAGTAGGATTACACATAAATGTAAAACTTGCAACAAGTGTGCTAAACTAAATAAAGAGGCTAATGGTAAACGATTTCTTCCCTCTGTTTTCCTGGATAAATCCTTTCCTTGGAAAACCTCTGACAATAGTTCACATGTAGCTGAACTTGAATTTGAAAAGTAGAGATTTGCTTTCATTTAGAGGTATATACAGTATCACCAATGAAGGGGCCTGAGTTTTGTAGCTGTGCAAATCGTCTTTAATTCAAGACTTTGATTTCACAGTTGGATTTTCATCTTACAAAGAAGGAGCACAGATTGATGCTTACTGGGTGGGTGAACGGCAGGAACATAAAGCATAAGTGTTCATTGTCTGATAATCTGCGGCATTTTTTTCTGGGTATGGTTAGACGCAATTCGGATTAAATATGCACCTGACACACTTTTGTGTGATTAACAGTTTTTGTTACCTATTGAAGTACTTCACAGTTAAATATCAAACAACAACAGTATAAGACCTTCACAGGCAATCTGAAATTAAATCAATCAGCATACAGTCTCCACCCGAGTAGGATGATTGTTCAGCACATAGCCCTGTGACCTGTGTGTCTGTCAATTTTCATCGTCTTTGCCCAGATAGGAGGTGATAATCTTTGCAGGGTGTGTCCCATGTTTGCTAGGGTAGATGGCAGCCTCACTAAGACCCTGTACCGGATAAGTACTTAAAATGGGGGAATCGATCAAATGGGGTTGAATGGATAGAAGATATATTCATACCAGGTGCAAATTTTATTGAAGAGCACTTTGAAGATGACCAGTGCGGGATTCCAGGCCATTGCAGGGCACACACAATGGGCAGCTTAGAAACGTCAGTATACAATATAGGCTGTCACATACCGTCTCGTTGGCATAGAAACACCCGTGAGCATCTAGGTACTTGATTGTGTGTCTCTGGACTGGCAGAGAAAAGGCATGAAACAAGGAGACTGCATAGAAACAAGTGGGAGATGCTAGAGGTTCCTACTAAGGCACCTTTCCCGGCTAGTATTGAAAAATAAACAGGAAACGATTACAGGTCATTCTGTAGCGGGGTAGATTAACAGGAATCGTTTACTTTCCCTTGAAATTTTATCTGTATATGATATATTTTCTATAGGATTTACAGCAGTGGGCACAAAATTGGATGATATTTAGCTCAGCAGATGATTGACTGCTTAGCAGCATGTGGGATGTCATTAAGGGAGACTGGTGTATAGCAAACAGCACTGAGAACACAACACCTCGCAGAGGAACCATCCAGCAGTCCGTCCTGGATAGTTCTGACCTGGTACAGTATCCCAGCGGACCCTCTTCCTGGGGGCATGGGCAGCAGGGACTGGATACCATGGGTGGGATGTCATGGTAATGGTCCAGTTAAATAACAATTGGAAGCAGCTGTGAAGAAGTGTACAAAACATTTAAAGTGAGTTATTACTTTGTCCTATTAAAGTGAAAATGAATGAAAAAGCAGTGTGAAGATAGACAGTTGCTGCTACAACCAATGGTTTGTGGCATAACGGTTGTTAAGGAAAATTAACTTTTAATTGCAAAGGTCCATTCTAGTGGCAGGCTAGTTTACTCATGAGAATTCAACAGAAAAGAGTTATTCAAAGTAACCAAGGAAAGCAGATAGATTATTATGCATAGACATAATCTCCATTTAGCAAAGCCACAGTGTACAAAACCCTCATTTAAGCCTACATATCATTTGCAATACATTACCAGAGTGAGGACCTGAAGAGAATTTATTATTCTGCATTAAAGAACACTTAATCGCTCATTGAAATTGCCTACTAATGTCAAGAACCACAAAGTAATAACAAATATGTATGATCATTGGTAACAATTCAGACAAGACGTTCACCTATATGATTGCAATGCATTTTATTTTATTAAATGTGCCAAGCCAAAATGGGAGCTTTCAAAGGTTACATTACAATCCACTCGAATAATCATTGTTGCTAAGTGGAGTAAGCATTATAGATAAAAGCTGTATTACTAGCTCACAACAGTCATTAGTGACTGAAATTTGAGAATAATCACAGGTATCCACATGTGTTTTCATTAACTCTTTTAACCCCTAGTGATTATTATGCATTTTATCAAATCTGACACACTGATGGAAACTCTTCCACTTCCACCAGTTTATATCCATTAAAGTTTCTAAGCATTTATAGTTTTGCTTCTTGGTGGTTAAGATAAGCGTAGATGCCAGATGGGAAAAAATTGGAATGATAAAGTAAACATGCAGACAAGGATTTAGCATGATTTCTGTGTTCTCCATCTTGGACTTTAACATTCTGTGCTATCCTCATGAGCATGAGCATCAGTTACCATGGAGACGCAGCACTTAAATATGTTGATTGTGCCTATTTAGTTAATAGATTTGACCTGACTGCAAAATTTAGGTTCAAAATTAACACTCTGCAGAGCCTTATAATCAATAGTCGCTTAGCTGCAGAACACATACAAAATAAGCAACTGGTCTCCCACAGCATAAATCCATAGCATAAATTCAAAAAATGATTAGCTTTCAGTGACTGGAGAAAGCAAACTTGCTGCATCATTCCTTCAACTACATCGCTGCTTCCATCACAAAGCCATCTGTGTCCCCGTTTAGGAGCAGATGCAGGGCTTGCCAGCGATGGGACCCGCCTCCCAAAATGCTGACACCTATTACCACAACACCAGAGCCGCCCTCCTCTGTCAAAGCATTGACCAATGAGAAGGCAACAACTGCACAAAAAAAATGAAACGATGCTTCAGCTGCACTCAAAATGATACAATGCTTCGTTTGCCATTTGCACAAGTACATAAGCTTGGGGTCAGAGAGCACAGGACTAGCCATGTGTCTCATTTATCCCTTGGGCATTTTTCAGTTGCGGTGGGGTGGGGGGGGGTTGAGTTAAGGCAAGTATATATCGCTGCAGCTGGGAGCTGAGTGTCGAGTGGGAGGGGCAATGTTAAGTAGGAGGGGTTCATCATGAGGAGTAGGAGGAGTTTATACTGAGGGTTAGGGTATCAGGAGATAACAGGCCCCTCATTATAAATCCCTCCCACATTGCCCCTCCTAATTGAAATTTGACTCCTGGCAGCAGTGATATGCCTCTCGGTTAAGGGCTTTGCTCAAGGACCCAACAGCACTGTATCTATTCTGCTGACCATGGGATTCAAACCAGCAACCTAAACCTTCTCAGGTTCTCAGAAGAGTACTGAAAATACCACCTAAAGCCTAACTGCAATGTCCCCTGTCATTATAAAATCCTGTTATAGCCAGTACCAGGGGTTTTCAACCATTTTTGACCCAGCGATCCCCAAATGAAAAAAGATCTGAAGTAAGGACCCCCTACCACTAAATGTATGGGGTCTGGTGGAGCCCCTTTTAGTATTTTTTACATTTTGTGAATTGGGATGATAACTCCAGTATTTTGTTAATTTACAAAACATCTCTGCAGACCACTGCAACTGCTCTATGAAACTCAGCCCCCAGGGTGCAAATCCTCGGTGTATATTACAGGACATGCAATATACGTCGAAAGAAATAGAAATGTCGGTATCGCCATTTAAAAACATATGCGTGGATTATAGATTGTGATCATTGTGAGTCTTCAAAAAGGAGAAAAAAAAAACAGAGGTAACTGATTAGATGCAGCTGGGCTGAGCAGGAGGCCCCTGCTGGTCTGAATGTGAGCTGTCAGTCTCACGCTGAGGCACCTCTGTAAGTCTGAAGACAGCTTGTCACAAAGAGAATCTGGGGCCCTTCCTGAGCAGCGATGTGGTTCTCCCCAGCCCACGCGATCAAAACCCCGACCAGGGAAACTCTCATGCAGAAACAAATACGGATGCCCTTTCTCCAGCGCCTCTTGCAGACGTTCTGTCATTTATTTTTCTCCTGACATCCTACCTGCTTTTCTGAAGGTCATTATTGCCCATTGGCACGGCAATGCCGCAGAAATCCTAGAAATGTACGTGCGTTTCTGGGCAGCTATTTTCATTGTTGAAACTGAACTAGCATCCTAATAAAAATGTCAAAATGGATATGTTGATAACTGAGTCAATATCACTATGAGGTGCCTTTGGTGTCCTTATCACACTCACTCAGTTATCATGAAAAAGTGGCAGAATAATGAAAGTCTGAGGTTTTATTATAAGTGGCCAAACACTTGCACACATATCAGTACAATGAAAAGTCTCTTAAAATGTGTTTCCTTCATTTTATACACTTGTATTTCATTGGATGCACGTGATTTTGGCATGTCCCACACACCGCTCTGCTAACTACAGAGTGTGTAATAAGTGGTTAAATGAAACTAAATTAATTTTTTTAAAACATGGTTTTATTGTCCACAATAAGTTATTTGATAAAACAAGTAATTCCGATCATGTATATTCTATTTTCATAATCATATTGAACATTTTGCATGTGTCCCTGAAATTGCTGTCCACCTTGTCATTATGGGGTAACTGCCCCTTTAAGAAACCCTCTGACGTTCTCAGTGACATCACTACGAGCATTTTGTCTTTTTTCAATGGAGGCTGAAGCAGTGGCTAGTTGCAGAGTAAGTATTTACACTTATCTTTTGTAATTTTCATCATATTATGTGTATAGTTGGATGTTGTCAAGCTTAACATGTCCACCCTGTCATAGTGAAATATCAATTGTTAAAAAAATCATTGAGAAGTTTGAAATATATTTATAAAACAGTACACAGTTAGCTTGCTGACTGTAACATGTTGCTAAGTAAAGGTCCACCATGTGCTCATTAAATGCTAATATTAGCCAAAAATGTCCACCCTGCCATTGTCCACCCTGTCAGCAAGCCTTCCATGACAGGGTGGACATACGCATGGTTTAGGCCACATGCTGAAAATGTAACACATATTACAACAGCTATTACACA
Organism: Paramormyrops kingsleyae; assembly: GCF_048594095.1. Classification (NCBI taxonomy): domain Eukaryota; kingdom Metazoa; phylum Chordata; class Actinopteri; order Osteoglossiformes; family Mormyridae; genus Paramormyrops; species Paramormyrops kingsleyae. The sequence continues at coordinate 22,636,748 of NC_132803.1, forward strand.
CGTTTTATGACAGTACATGCTATAAATAGTAAGAATGGACAATATGGACAATTTTTGCCGTATCAATATAAGCAAGCCTAGGAGGTATCGGGAACGTCGTGATACTGACCCAGACAGAAGAAGAAAGTATCTTGAGAAAGAAAGGGCCAAATGGAAAAAAGACAGAGAGACTGGAAAGAAGAAGGGTGTCAATGAGCTCAGTGAGAGAGAAAAGAGGGCAAAAAGAAAGAAATGGAGACAGGCAAAAAGTCGAGCCAGAGCCAAAAACAGGGCCATTGCTTTGCTACAGTCAGAAACACCACCCAACTCCCCTGCTGAAACTGAAAATCAGCGTAGGCCAGGGCCCTCCAGGTTAGATCATTGGAAGTTAAGCTGATGAGACTTTTTAGAAAGTTTAAATTTATTTGAAAGACAATTATCAACTGTTTATGTCCCTATAATATTTAACTTGCTAAAATCCCCAAGCGAACTCGATGGGCCGAATGGCCTCCTCTCGTTTGTATAGTTCTTATGTTCTTATGTTCTAAATCCTTACAAATAGTTTGTGTTTCAGGCAACAGCGTCAAGGGGAAAGCATTCGAAGGAGTTCGAAGAGAAAACTGAAAAAACAGATTGAAATATTAGAGGCACAGCTTTTTACATAATTTTCTTGCATTGCTCCTTGCATTTATGAGGCCATTCAATGACATTTCACAACGTGTCCACCCTGTCATGCCCAGGGTCCACCCTGTCATGTCACTGTCCACCCTGTTATTTTCATGTTTTATGAAAATAAACACATTATTTTCACAAGTTAGCAAAATATTTTGTGTTATTCCTTTATAAACAAATGAGGGCCAAATAGTATTGCTTGAAAGATTGACCAGATATCTTTTTTGTTAGATTTTATTTAAAAAAGAAAGTGTAAATCTCGCAGATTTTATAGAGAAACAAATAGTTTGCCATAATTTCATTATTATCCAAATAGTTTTCCCACTAACTAAAATATATTGTTGAGAAAGGGACTACATAGCTTTCTGAAAATGTACATTTTATAATCACTATGTAATTTAAATGTATTTTCTCTGCTTTGAAATTGTCCATGACAGGGTGGACGTATTTTCATGTTTGCATGTAAATTGTCTGCTTGCAGTTAATTTATAAAAAGTGTGGGAGCTTGACCAACATGCATTTCTAACAGTATAACATGTACTTAATGTAATTAATATGAAGTTCAATGGAAAATCTCAGCTTTTTTTTGATGAAATGGGGAAGTCTCAAAGGCACCTTATGGTGATATTGACTCAACTACCAAACCCACCTTTAATGCCCTCCTCATCAGATATGAATTGTGAGACATTTCCAGTCGAGTTTACTTCTGTGTCCCTGGGGATATTTTACCTGAAGACGAGGATCAGACCATACCAGCAATAACAACGGCAGGAACAGCCTCCAGGACACATGTGTGCCCCAAGCGCAGGGTAACAAGTGCCCAGTACAGGGTGACAGCCCAGTTAAGGTCCTCAGTTCCCCATTCCCTCATTAGGGGAACAAAAGCCATCTGTGTCTTTTTGGTGAGGGGTTCCTATTCTGCCTCCCTTCCCCTTTAGACACGGTCACACCCTAATGAAAGGAGGATGAATGCTCCTTATTATCAGGCACAAAAAAAACAGTTACGCTGTCTAGTCATCACACAGAACTGAAAGAGCAGGTGTGATTCCATGCAATGTTTTTCACAAAAGCTTCTCAAATAATGCATAATGCATTCCATCCATCCATTGTCTGATCCACTGCAGCACTGCCTATTCCAGTAGAGACAGAATCACCTTCGAAGGGAACCCACGTAGGCCAAGTTTAATCTTTGCATTTGGGGAAGCAAAAAAACGTCTTGCTTACCTTATCTGTTAATGCATGTACACAATGCACACATTGCCTATAATAATGTCTATGGGTACCAACAAACCACTTTTGCAAAGGTGAAAATTGCCAGCAGAGAGCTAGTGCCATGCTGGTCTTGCCAATTAATTGGAATTTCAACTCTGGCAACCCCCACCGCCAAACTCATGGGAATCCTGTCTGTATCATGTGCCTCTAAATCACCCTGTATTTCCTGAGATATGCTTCAGATTCACGGTGACCATATAACTGATTACTAAATATTGAAGGATGGAATATATATATGACTTAAAGTCCACTGCAGTGAAAATGGCAAACAGTATGATTGTAATTTTAAGAAAGGTTGTCCTGCAGCCCCGTCTTACAGCTCAGCTGTCAGTGCAAACTCCTCAGCCCTGTTGGTAATTAGTAATCCTTCAAATGTGCTCTGCTGTCCAGCACAGAATTCAGCATAAGAAGCTGCATGTTTTTCGTCTTTTGGCATAAGTTCTATCTTTGCAAATCGTTTTGATTTTATGAAATTAAAAAAGGAAACAATATGTCACATGAACTACTTACAGCAAAATACAGTATGTATATCCTAAAATGAAATGTATGTAAAAATATGAGGTCTGTTGGATATAGACATTCATCCTGTATCCAAAATGTGAGCACTGAAGGTTCCGCATTACTGTTTTTGGTAATAAGCCACTAAAAATGACATCACGAGTCGGCATTGTCTCCAACAGACCCAGTCACATTTCAAATGCGTATTACAGTGCTTGGGTGCCAACAATGAGAAATTCACACGGAATGACAAACAATTAAACAACAAAAAAGCAAATGAAATAGATCAGACGATATGTGAGAAACAGATACACTGAGTGTCTGTGTTCCCTTAGAAAAACATAAATATTAGTACTAATTACAGTAGTACTAATATAAATCATTAATGGATTCACCCCACTGCACTGTTTATTGTCACTTAAGCTTCGTTACAAACCTCCTCCGATGATGACATCCCTCTGTGACTTTTGCTGTGTGTTTCATGACTAATCCTTGTATTTTATGATTATAAATCACGGTTGGTGACATTTTAGTAATTTATAAACACATTCATAACTAATAATAATGTATTCATAAAGAATTATAAACATGGCTATAAATATTTATCCAAAGCTATGACACATTATAGCCATGTTCATTACGCATTATGAATGCTTTATGAAGTTCCCTTCTATAATGCACTATAGATACCTTTATAATGCTGTACAACGCATCCTTAATTCATACAGTATATTGACCATTATAATGCATCATGAAGGTATTTATAGTTCATTATAAATGAGAGCTTCATAAAACATTCATAATGCATAATACACATGGTTAAAATGTTTTTGATACCAATCAGGCACACGCAGTTTGAACCCCCAAGTCTGAACCCTCCCTCCAGTTCCCAAAATGTACTGAGGGAACCCCCCCCCCCCCCCCCCACACACACACACACACACACACAAATTGTGTTTTTAGCTATGGGCCTGTTACCATAGGTTACTGACACACTGGATGATGCTCCGAAGATTCAATAACCTGGCTCTGAGTCTCTGTTGACCTGCAACCACTGGCAGCTTCCTTCACGTACTCCGAATCCCCCCCCCCCCACACACACACACTGAGGTCAGTTGGAGGTAACAGATTGTGCATGTGTGATTGAATAGTGTGAGTGTGGATGCCCTGTTATGGGTTGGCATCCCATCATTTGTTGTCCCCTGCCTTGTGCCTGTATGCTCTGAACCACCAACAATCCTGCATAGGACAAACAGTTACAGAAAATGGAGAGATGGATGACCAACTCACACGATCCATATTGCAGATGTGATCCAAGTTGTAGGTCTTAGTACAATGGAACATTAAGGAGGACTTGCTGTAAAATGTATTGCTTTGGACAAACTATGGTAAATGCTTTAACTCAGATGTAATTAATTGTATATCCATTCTACTTGTTTTGGGTTTCATTCCGTTCTCAATGCAGCACACAACATGCTAATGGCACGGTGAAGGGTTTCAAATTGCAAGGTAACAGAGTAACCAACAGATACTGGAGTAACTCCTGGAAGTGATTTCTCAGGGCTTTCACGGTCCTTAGAGTGCTGCACTGCGCAGACGGGACCTTCACTGGCAGCTCTCTCACATTAACGGCAGCCAAGCTGGAGCTCATATTGACGGAAAGGCCTGTGATGGGACCAGCCTCTGGCCTGCGGGTTTAACGTGCCAGCAGAGCAGCCCAGCCAAGCCCCGTCCAGCTCCCGCTTCCCACAATTCCATGGAACACAGCTCATTGGGAAAATGTCCTCTAGCAGAGCCTACTGCGAACAGCACATCTGATACTGTTTTCACGATGTTTAAAAAAACAAAAAACATATGAATGTAAGGATCCCATGTGGAACCTGGGGTTTGTGAGACCACAGCCTTCAGGTGAGTCTATGCAGCCTCAGCAGATGCACGGCGGCTTTGGGAATCGTCCCGCTTTACCTGGATTCCTCTTTTATGGAGAAGCTGTCTAAGTGATTCTGGGTCACCAGGAAAAATGTATTGATTCTGTGATGAATGTCTGTGTGCCAAATGGCGGCCCATCGAGTGTCCGTGTATGAGACTACCTGCAATCTCCCTTCTGCCTCTTTGGTTAGTACTGCATATAATGGTATAAATCATTTATATTGCATTAGACCAGGATCTTGATGAAGCAAATCAATAATGTTACAGCCTAAGCGTGAATGACCAAGCCTTAGAGAGCTTTACCAAGTGAAACTTACCCTGATATGTGTGGTATATAATATGACATGCAGACACAATATCTTATTACACTGAAACTGCAAATTTCAATGTAATTCTAATATAGTTGCAGAAATTCTAAAGTCAAAATCAAAATGACCAACTTTGCCAAGACTAAGAACTTGCATAAAGCTGCAAAGTCCTTTAACGTTTCTCCATATTTTGTTATTTAGATACATAATTTCATTTGAGTGACGCAATTTTCCCCAACATCTTATGAAACCACATTACTGAGGGTGTTATGTCTGGGTGACTGCAGTTTTAATCCATTATTATTTGTGTGCATCCATATTAAATTGGTTTTATTTATTACACCGGGAGTACTAAGCTTTTAGCATTACAGTTCGTGATGAAGCACTCACCACAATATGCCGGGCATATAAAAATACGTCCTGCCTATTGCACTTTGGCATAATGCAGCGCCTTCTAATTAGTTTTGAAGGCTCTTTAAATTTGACATTTGACAGGATAATTGTTTGTCTTTTAATCCTGTACCAACGACCGGGGAACATCCACAATAAAGTGTTCATATCGGCCTACTCTTTGTTTGATTCGTATTTTATTATATCGGTATTGTTTTATTTGGCCTTGAATCTGATTTCACATAATAATAATAATAATAATAATAATAATAATAATAGATATTTACAAATGCTTTTCTGGTTAGAGTATTCCTAAGTTGCACCTACAGTAGAATGCTGTAGCGCAGCTTTGGCTCTTGCACGGCATTTCCGAGTCATCGTTCTCAGCGCTGTAGACATTAGGACCCCGCAGACTGTGGGAGTGGTGAATCTCGCTCAGGGTCCCCTATACCTCCCTGCCAGTACTACTCATTCCGCGACCGGAGATCATTGCTGCTGCTTTTCTAACCCTGGAACTGACCTGGGACAGGTGCTAGATTCTGACTTTGAGACGCAATCCTACAGATTGCCCGTCTGGATGGCGTGTCCACATTGCACACCTACCATGCAACACATTTAGATTTTTGGGGGTCTTTTTTGGAGAAACTCTTGCCCACTTTCCATGTTGCTGGTAGCTTGCGAGTAGTTTCTTGTGGCTCCTCCATCGATTTATTATTGATATTTTTTTTCGTCTTTCCTACATTAACTCTTCGGGGTACTTCGACTGCCCGGCACTCATGAATTCGGATATTAATATATACCTCGGCCGAGAGAAGTCAAATATTATGAGAAAGAGAGCGCTTATGCTGCGGAAGGGATGCAGCTTTGAAATAACGAGGTAGGTACATTGACTTTTGATATACTACAGTTTTCTTAAAATTCGACTTCACTGTGTAATCGCATATATATACATTGACTAAAAATCGATGGAAACGATAATCATGCACCGACCGGTAACACTTTCTCGTTGCATGTTATTGCGGTATTGTGTGTATTCGGTGCTGCTCCCGTAGTGATGGGGGTGACGGTGTCTTAAGCTATGCTTTAGAAGAAAGCGGCGCTTTTATTGTGTGAGATCGGAGTTCCCATGCCGCTGATCCGCAGATCCACCTTCGATCCCTTTAATCAGCTGAACCCTTTTCTCCGTGAGCACTGTGTTCTTACTACTGAGCCTGACGGAACCGTGTTTCCAATCAGCGCCTGCACCGTGAATCCAGGTACCAGCATCGGGACATGCTGAGCACAGACACCTTAACTTACGGCTAAGTGTTTGTTTTGTGCAGGCGGTAGCAGGCAGCTGGGAAATTAATGAAAAACATTTTTTCCCGTATTATTCGTCTTCTCTTTAACGGACGAAGGAATCACATTGTAATACCTAAGTTATATTTATTAGTGTATTCGACTGTAAAACGGAAGTGAAATTGGTTGTGGGTCATGAAATGGAAGAAAAACGGTCTCCACTTTACAATTTCTCGCATTTAGGTAAGCGCATCCCTCGGGCTTGTATAACATTTATTGCGGCGGGTTGCCGGCGAGGTATGAACTGTGACCGGGGAGAGAGGCTGCGCTTTTCGGTATCCATGCGGAGCCAGGCACGTAATAAACCTCGGGTGGGATTAAAATATGACCCGCCCTCATAGTAACATCCCGGGCTGTTCACTTTACTGCTGTGATTTACTCTAGCTTACTTAAATAAATGCATTTATTATACGTATAAACGTCCACCGCTTCAGTTTCTTTTATCATACCTCGCCCATCTTAGCTGCATCCCGTTTCTGTCAGATCAGCTCTCTCACAGCCTCTAGATGGAAGCACCGTTTCGCTGTATGCATGTGGAAACGTTACAAATTTTGGAATAAAAATAGTTTTTTTTTTTTACAGGGTTTCTGTATCTTTTTGGTTTTAGGGCGGTTATTAGTTTAATGCTTTCACATGTATAGATGGGTTTGGTTAACCATTTATAATTTGCAAAAATACTTTTTTAGACTGATAGACTGCAGGGTTTTGGTCATTGTGGCTATGTTTTCTTGCTTTTGTGTAGGCAGATGTTATATAAAACAGTTTATATATATACACGCACAATTTGACACGTGGTAATAATTTCATTCGGCTCGTGTATGTGCTGACATCCACTTGGACGTATTCAGGACTGTGTGACTCGTATCTGGCCTCTTTTCTGGCTGTTAATGTTTAGAGAAGCTGGGGACAACCAGGGTAACGAAATTGTACTTTAAATGAGGACACAACATGGCAGATGCTGTAAATAATATGTAGATTTATTATTAATGTACAGCATTGACTGTCTTGCTCACGGAATTAAATCACAAATCAGTTACTGGAAAGAAAATGTTTACACCTAAGGAAGATATTCAACGTCTTGAAAAGGAATGCAATGAAATGAAAGGGGACTGCTTGGTTACATGTGTTTGTGTTGTGCTGTCGGTGTAACACATGGATTCAGGCTGGACTGTGTTCATCTGTGTGCCATTCTGCAGGAGTGGGGGTGTAGCATCAAATTGGCTGCTATTTTTATCCTTGCTTGGGAAATTCACTACAGATTTTATGCTTTGATGGCTTAAAAATTGTATTTTTAACAAATGAGCCAAAGGCTTGACATTTACTGCAAATATCAATGGGTGTGGCATAGTGGACTCTGGGTAATGTGGAATATCCCTGTAATGTGGAAATGAAATCCAGGCCTATTTGTAAAAAAAAAGCTGTCAAACTGTTTCTTAATCAGCCCTTTTTTGACATGCATGGTTCCAACAAGCTGTAAATACAATGATAAGGCTACAGGGTGATTTAAAAAAATTTTTTTTTGCAATAAAGCAATTTTTTGTTTTGCAATAAAGCAACATCTAATATTTTCACAATGAATAGTGAAATGTCTTTGTAAAAAAGAAAGTGGGGCGAATTGGGATGAAGGTCCGTCTGAATTATTCCTAGATTTTAATTTGATAAAAAGCGCATGTACAAGAAAAAGGCCAATATTTCATGTCAGACTGACATTATTGTATTTACTAGAATTTATAGTTGTAGAGTCAAGCACATGTTCTGGGTTAGTATTAAAAGGATGTGATTCATTAGGGTTGCGAGATGGTAATTATTGACTTTTTTTGGTTTGGCTATCCAGCTACACAGCAATGTGATGTTTTAGTAAAATGAACTAAACTCCCAAGTGGGAATCCCATGTAATGGCTTTGAGTCCAGTGGTGTGATGTGTCATCATGTCACTATCACGTGGCTACATGTTGAGTGTGTTAATGAAAAAGTACAGCGGTTAGTTACATTTTTTCGCTGCTACAAAGAAAAAACAAACTTTCACCATCTAAATTTCTCTAGTTAAGTAGAGATGCAGCTATTTGAAAAATGGAAGCGAAGTTAAAATGTGAAAATCAGATTTTTTTTTTTGATATTTGTTATGGTTTTGGTGTGTGTTGTGAAACATTTATTTGATTTGTTGGTAACAAATTAGCGGAAAACAACATGATGTCATACAGTAATTAAAGTCAGGGCTCATTTAGTCAATGAGTGAAGCAGCACTGGTCTGTTGAGGGGTCTGTCTGCGCCAAAATACGCTCCTCGGAGAGCTGCCCTGGGTCGAACCTCCTGGGATTTGTTCAAGGAGCCCGACTACCCTGGCACATCATCTTGGCGCGAGATGTTTTGGAGGGAACCACGCTCAGCTGCAGGCTGATTGGTTGCCTGTGGGTTAAGATGCACACTGTATGCATGACAAAGAGACTACACTTTCACTACAGTGAATTACAAATAAAAAATCAAGCTTTTACTGTATGTGTATATGGCATAATACATTGTTTATATGTCATGCTATGAAGTCGACTGATTTGTACAAAAATATCAGATATAATGATAATCATGAGAGTTTATTGATCCGCTTGGGATAGTTCTCTTCTCGCCTACCCTGTCCTGATCTCCATGACACAGACACACGTAGGTGAGAGCAAGCTTGGCAGTGAAGGGCAGCCACCGGCAGAGGTGCCCATGGAGCTGGGGGTTAATGGCCTTGCTCTGGAGCCCACAGACGTGACTCTTCTGCTGAGGCCAGACTGGTGACCTTCCTATCACAGGCTGAGCCACACGCTGACCCCCTACCGTAAATGTAGGATATAATGCTGTTTAAAATGTTATCCTGAAAGTGAACATTGGAAATTTTCAGGCTTCTTTCCCTTATTCTATCAATTTATCATCCCTTGAGTAAAATGATCATTAATGAAATTAACACTATATATGAATAAATTGGGTCCACTATATGAATCTGTTTTCCCATTGTAATTATATAATTAAATTAGTGGCAAACAATAATGTGTGAGGCAGTTTTAGGAGGCAAAGCTGTGGTTGTGTTACTTGCTAATTCATTCCTATATTATGGAACAAAACTGTCTGTTCTGCTCTGCTTTGGTTATCCCATGTTTGGGTTTGCCGTTTGCACGTGTAGCTCAGGGCAGGTGGGATTTTCTGGGATTTCTAAGGATTAGCAGAGCCTGCGCTCTTTGAACTCCCAAAATGTCTTTTTAAACATACTGTAAGCAGATTTAGTTAGCAGCTCCCCTTATGTAAACATGGAGAAGTATGCAATTTGGAAGTACGTGCGCATATGTGTCTTTATTTTTGTGAAAATGTTTGTGCACCTGGGTGCTCGCTAAATTACGAAATCCTTTTGAAGTCAAGAACCGCATTCTTTTTATCTTCTCTGAGTGCTGCATGCATGAGGATATTCCAGCATTTTGTGACCAGGAAAACGTACACGTGATGACTGAGGAAGGGTGTAGTCATGCAGAGCATATAGAAACGAGGCCGTAATCGTCATAGAGATGCAGAAAAGACTGCCTTATATTGTAATTGCAGAGCCACTTGTTATGCATGTCGCCTGTATGCATCATCCGCTGTATAACTATGCTCGGCTTCTTGTTCATTCATCCTGCTTGATCTGTGCTGAGGATACTTGAGGCCGTCCTGGAGGATGTCACTGCATGAAGGCAGCTCGATGCGGCTCATCATCCCCTCTGCGTGTGACCCTCACGCCTCCGGCTACCAGGCATCATCCTGCCAAGAGCTGCTGGGATATCGCTGCACATCCCGTATTGCCTTTAAGGAGACCATCTGCACGCTCGTGTCTGCAGCTAGCTCCGCCCACGCCGCTGGGCCTCCCAGCTCAAGAGCGTGGCTCGTTAATATTTAAATCAAGCCGGTATCTCAATTTTAACTCTCATTTGTAGTTATGTCGGATGTGAGTTACACTTCAGGCGTGTTTGCTGTAGCCTGTGTTCATCTGAGGAACCAGGACAGGCGTGAATAAATAGACGGCCTGACAGAGCCGCCCGTCTGCATGATGTGTTACCTGCCTGCTGCGCTCCTGATCAATAAGGAGTGGTCCCAAAGACAGAGAGATGACATTTCGGAAAGCAAGCTTTTTTTATTATGTATGAAGGATATTTGGTGTAACGTGTGCGGGCATGCAGTGAATTATGGGATCTAAAATAATGATTCACCTGCAAAATATTAGGCAGGCAGTGCAGACCCTCACTTAGTGTCCATTTCAGTAGGTGCACCTGCTTGTTAACGCAAACAGCCTGCTCCCACAAACAGCGTGTCGTATGTAGATGTATTTTGTTGATCTCGGGGGAAATTCGTTTGCAAGCTAAGGAACATGAAGTGCACGGATACAATCATCTAAAACACATAATATGTTAAGTGTCTGATTCATGCAGTATGTCTGATACAATGCACATGTATGTAGATGTGCATAATGTTGTTTTACTGTCTTGGCATGTATTATGGCTGGGGGTGAAGGCCGACCTCCCAGTAGGGCTTCTTTGCAGACCATGATGGAATGACCTGGTGGCTAAAGATGCTCCAAGACAGCACCCCTGGAAGTGACTTTATTTTTTAAATTTTGCCACCTCCATCTTCTCTGCTGCTGTCTCCCGTAGGAAGACTGATAGACTAAGCGTTAGAATGCCGTTGACATGTGATGCCTTTGATTTTATCTGTGGCATGATTATTTATGCCCAACATGGTGGTTCCATCATCTCAATAACAGCCAAGATTATTGTGCACTATGGTGTCTTGAGTTTACAGTGAATGGTATGATCAGCAAAAAGCATCCAGTCAATGGCATTTCTGTGGCTGAATACACCTTATTAACTTATCAGAGGAGAATGGTCAGACTGCTTAAAGCTAACAGCAGGGCCACAAGTGCAAAAATAATAGCTCCGTACAACAGTGATCAGCAAAATGGCATCTTCACTTGTTCACTTTTGAAGAGATTCTAGAGACACAAGGGGGTCCTACGTAGGGGTACCTAACATAGTGACCACTGCGTGCACATCCACATCTTGCATATCTGAAGATGAAAAATGAAAGTATTTTTTAATGGACAATGGAATAGGCGCCTAGATTTTTTTAAAAATGTTTGATGACACATTTGGCTACATCCACTTATCATTAAAGCAGCAAAACATGTATGGTGGGCTTTTTCTTGTGTGGCGAAAAAGATATTTGGGAAATTAACCCAACTAACTGTGCCTTTGTTTGCATTCTCCCCGGTCATTTTGATTGCTAATGTTGTGTTTTGCTTAAAAAGCATGCTGGCGGAGTAGGCCTTATTCCACATAATCATCTACAGCTGCACTTTCTACGCAGTGAAGAGGCTCATTTGCGGGGGAGGGAAAAAAAGACAAGAAAATAAATAACAGAGAAGTTTTCTTGATTACAGGCACATATAAACTTGACTCTGCTGAAACATCTGTTTCGATTTAAACCTTAAAGATATATACCTATATATTACAGCAAGCCATAGGCCCTTCCAGGAAACTCATCTGCTCTGGGCCAGTGCAGAATCAGCCTGTATTTATCTGACCGGTATTTAAAATGCCAGCGGTTCTATGCGCACCACACGGCGAACTCGAACAGCTACCGTACCTCGGCGTGCCTTTTCCTTTAACGTTTGTGTAAACACAGAGCCCCCCCCCCCAGTTCCTTTAAGTGGCGGTGGAGCCTCAACGGAAGAGAGATTGCATAAAAATATAATGAACTTTCCAGAACCAAGGGTGAAGGAGCAGCGTGAGGCCACCTTCTCTCTGAGTGCCGTGTTAAACTCTATTGCTGTCTTGGATTGGCTAGACTACATCTAGCCAATCATTTTACCATTGATCGTACAGCTGATATCACTGTTAAACATTCTTCTTTTTAATAATGAATTCACATTAAAAGAACAAGCTTGCATGTACGGGACCTAATAAGCGTGGTATATCAATTACTGTAATACAGACCTATTTACATTCATGGCTTACTGATTCAGGGTATTGCACACTTTTCAGTGAATGTTGAATGTGATACTGAAACCTCCCAGATGAAATTAAACATGTTCATTGTGCAGTCTTGACAACCAAGCCTCTGCTGTAGATTCTGGAAAGCCTCTATACAACAAAAAATTTGGAAAAAAAATCTAAAATAGCAATCAATGGTTCAAGCCCCAGCCTCAGTAGAATAGTCACATCTCTGTTGGGCCCATAAATAAGGCCCTAACCCCCCCCCCCCAAAATGCTTCAGCGTTGCTGGATGAAGGCCTCACCTGATACTCAGACCCCAAGCCTCACTCTCAACAGTCTACGTACAGTGTATACAAAAACTATTTGTACACTGTGGAAAAAAATGGTCAAAAAAGGAAATGAAATTGAGGATACTCATTGAGAAATTTTATGACTTTTCCACAATGCATTGGGTATTTTAGTAGTTTTAGCCATATTGGGGAACTCAACTAACCCTACAAATGCTTGTGAGGAGAATGACCACCAAGGCTACTTGTAGAAACTAAGGGCACCCAATTACCTGCCTATTTGGAGCCTCTGCTGTTATGTGACGTGTTAAATTATCTGTATTGTCACAGGACAAAGCACACGAGTGATCGGGGCTTTCGTGGGAAGTGCTTTTATTTTTAGACCAGACAAACAGAGTTGGAGGGGGTGATCCGGAGACGTAAACGGGGCTACAAAGAAGACAAAGCGATAATCGCTCAGTATGTCACATAGAGATCAACAATACCTCGCGCCGAGGAGTGTGAGGTGACTCCTTTTAAAGCTGCTGGTCCAGGTGGACGTGATTCCGCTGATTAGGAATTGTGCTTTATTCATGGGGGCATGGTCGGGATGTGACAGAACCCCCCTCCCGACGGTCGCCACCTGGCGGCCGAGGGGACCGTCGAGGCTGTCCCCGCGCCCATGGTCCTGGCTTATCTGGGTGAGCTTGATGGAGGGATGTTACCAGCCCCGGGTCCAGGACATCGGCGGCTGGAATCCAGGTCCACTCTTCCGGACTGTAACCCTCCCAGTCGACCAGGTACCGGAGGCGCCCTCGGGAGTTCAGCAGGGCGCTTACAGTGTAAGTCTCGTCTCCTACAGACAAGGGACCCAGGGGGGCAGTACTGGTGTCCGGCGGGTGAGCAAGGCTATAATGAACAGGCTTCAGCAGGGACCGGTGAAAGACTGGGGAAATGCGGAAGAAGCGTGGGAGCTGGAGCCGGTAAGTGACCGGGCCCATCTATTGGAGGACGTGATACGGCCCCACATATCGCGGGGCTAGCTTACGGCACCGAGGAGGGCGGAGGTTCCGCTTAGCAAGCCAGATCCTCTGAATGGGACACAGTGGGGGCCTGGGGTGTCAGTGTCTGTCTGCCTTCCGTTTCCGTCACTGTTCTCCTGCCTCCAGAACTGAGAGAAGTATGGATCCACCACATGAGGGCTTGACGGTGCGTGTCATGAATGAAGGGTCTTACCCGGCGGGCACTCTGCAGGCACTGGCTGATTTTGGTGCAGATCTCGCACCTCACGGTCCAGGTCCCAGGAAATTGGTCTCAGAAAGCAGGAGGCTGGCAGAATGGGGGCGGGTTTCTCAGTGGTCGTCGGGGGATCGTAGAGTCGGGATAGTGCATCCGGCTTCGTATTCCTGGACCCCGGGATATAGGACAACTTAAATAGAAAATGAGTAAAGAAGAGAGCCTACCTAGCTTGCCGAGGGTTGAGTCGCTTGGCGGTTTTCAGATATTCTAGGTTCCGATGGTCTGTCAACATTCGGAAAGGGTACTGGGCTCCCTCTAGCCAGTGGTGCCACTCCTCAAGTGCTTCCTTCACAGTCAGCAGTTCGCAGTTCCCGATGTCATAATTCCGCTCGGCAATGGAGAGCTTGCAGGAGAAAAAGGCACAGGGGTGCACCTTACCATCGGAGGCTCATTGGGACAGCACCGCGCCCACCCCGAACCTCGGCAGCATCCACTTCAATGATAAAAGGCTCAGTGGGGTCCAGCTGGTGTAGGACAGGAGCTCTGCAGAACAGGGTTTTCAGCGCCGTCCATGCAGTTTCAGCCTTGGGATTCCACAGCAGCAGCTTTCCCTTCGTTTGGAGCAGAGATGTCAAGGGTGCCGCCACTGTGCTAAACCCTCGGACAAACCGTCGATAGAAGTTGGAAAAACCTATAAAACACTGGAGGTCCTTAACTGTTTTCACATACACATGGTTCTCCCGGAGTTGCATGTCTGTCAAAGGAGGGGGAATACACCAGGATATCATCAATGTACATGATAACAAAGCGGTGTAACATGTCACCAAACACCTGACACATGAAGTTCTGGAAGATAGACGGACTATTAGCTAGCCCGTAAGGCATAACCAGATATTCGGTTTGACCGGTGGTGGTAATGAAGGAGGTTTTCCACTCGTTGCCTTCTCGAATGCGGATCAAGTTGTATGCGCTTCGCTGGTCTACCTTGGTGAAGATCCGAGCAAAGTGCAGCTGTTCCAGAGCGGATGGGATCAAGGGCAGTGGTTCTCGTCGTTTGCAGGTGATGGCGTTCGGACCCCGGTAGTTGATGCAAGGTTGGAGACCCCCATCCTTCTTCTTCACGAAGAAGAACCCGGTGGAGATAGGGGAGGTGGATGGGCGGATGATACCTTGGGCAAGTGCTTCTTTGATGTAGGTCTGCATGGCTTCCTCCTCAGGGCAAGAGAGGGCATACAGACGTCCCTTGGGCCAGGGTAGTCCCTCCTCCAGGTCGATAGCGCAGTCAGTGGGTCGGTGGGGTGGCAGTCAGAAAGCCTGGGATCTGCTAAACACATCCGAGAAATCTGTATACTCATGGGGAATACGGGTGCGGTCATTGGGAAGGGGGCTCTCGACCGAAGACCCTCGACAGGGAAGAGAAAGGCATGGGTAGAGCAGGACGACGACCAGGCTACGATCTCCCCTTTGACCCAGTGGATGCGAGGGTTATGCTGCTGTAGCCAGGGATGGGCAAGAATCAGCCCATCTATAACGATGGGGAGAACCAGGAACCAAATTTTCTCCATGTGGGTAGCTCCTACTTGCAAAGTAATAGGGCATGTCTGATGGAGAACGTGACCCACAGCCAGCGTGGAGCCGTCCACGCCACGGACCCGGAGTGGTTTGGTTAGGGATTCCAGGGGGATAGCATGGAGCGTGGCCAAGCCCTGATCCATGAAATTCCCCGCAGCTCCAGAATCCACCAAGGCTCGGTGGATGAGATTTTTGCCTGGCCAGGAGAGAGAAGCAGAGATGACCATTTGTGCCGTGGAAATGTTGACAGGACATAGAACCCCTACCTGGGTCTGGGAAGAGGGACGTTGAGCAGGGCGGTTCGGACAGGAGCGGATTAAGTGGCTGGCTTCCCCACAGTAGAGACACAGCTGTTGCTGCAGCCGGCATTGTCTTTCCGCCGGGATGAGTGGGGCTCAACCTAACTACATGGGCTCCGCCTCCGTGGCGTTGGGGTTGGGCGAAGCATGGGGAGCCTCCACACGTGAGCGGGTTCAGCGTTGTTCATGTACCACGTTGTCCAAGGCAATCGACAGCTGCACATAGTCATCGAATGCCCTCGCCTCGCCCCATTATGCCAGCTTGGCTTGCAGCTCTGGATTGAGGACTCTTCTATAGAGCACTTGGAGAGACAAAGCTATTCAGTCGAGCCCGGCGGCAAGGGTCTGGAATTCCAACGCAAAGTCTGTAGCAGACTTGTTTCCCTGGGGGAGGTCCAGGAGCTAGTCTCCCAGGTTTCTCCCGACAGCGAGGTGGTCAAACACGGCGCTGAAGGTCTGCTGAAAGGCCGTGGTGGAGTCCAGAACCGGACTCTTCTCTATCCAAAGTGCGGTTGCCCAGTCTCATGCTCTGCTGGTAAGGAGAGAAATAGCAAAGTGGACCCGGTCTTTGTCGTCCACAAACATGTCCGGGTGACGGTTAATATACAGCCTACACTGCATGAATCGGGATTCCAGTAATAGTGAAGATCGCAATGGGGATCCCTACGGAGGCACGGCTGGGTGTTACCGGTTGGGGAGCGGCCGTGGCGGTACTCTGCTGGAGCTGTCCCACCATTGCGCTCAGGTGGTCGACCTGATTCAGGGTGTCCTGCAGTTGTTGCCGGATTTCCGCCCGGTCCATGTCAGTCGGCGAGGTATTCTGTCACAGCACAGAGCACATGGGAGATCGGGGCTTTCGTGGGAAGTGCTTTTATTTTCAGACCAGGCAAACAGAGCTGGAGGGGGTGATCCGGAGACGTAAACGGGGCACGAAGCAAGAGGTCGGAGAAGCCAGTGAAGTCAAGCCAAGGAGGAACGGGACCAACACGGGAGGACGGGTCGCTCAGTATGTCACATAGAGTTCAACAATACCTCGTGCCGAGGAGTGCGAGGTGACTCCTTTTAAAGCCGCTGGTCCAAGTGGACGTGGTTCCGCCGATTAGGAATTGCGCTCCGTTTGTCGGGGGCGTGGTTGGGATGTGACATCTATTATGACTGGGAACTCCTCCCATTGTCGCATAAACATTTAACTCTATGAATAGCCAGGTGCACAAATAATTGTTTGAAGGCAATAAATGTAATCGTTTGAGAACAATTTCAGAATATGTTTAGAATAAAAGTTTTTCTTGTTTCTTTACATAACACAGATAATTGTCACATTTTAGACAGTAATTTTCTTAGTTCATTATTGTCACGCAAACGGATACAAATGTATACTGTACTATGAGCGCAGCAAACAGTAACCTGAGCACGAGATGCATGAATGAGCATCTCGCAGGGATGCTCACACTGCCGGCAGTTGGGACAGAAAGTATCATACGCTCACGCGGGACAGCAATCGCGCAGCCAGATGTGGCGCAGTCGTGGCCACATATCTCCGCTGTTACAAAGGCTTTAAAGTCAATCAGTCGTAAGTCGCATAGATCGTAAGTTGATGACGACTTGTAGTATTTTTTAACGATTGTGTCCACGCCCCCGCGGGCTCATCGGCGAGGAGAGCTGGGCGCTGCACTGGAGGTGTCCTGGCTGTGTGTTAGCGGGCACGTCATCGTCGGTCTCAGCATGTGGTCAGTATGGACTGGACTCTGACAGCATGGGAAGGCATTCCTGCAGAGTGGTGATCGGTCTCAGTCAGACCAGGCCCTGTTCAAAATATTGTGACTTCAAAGTCAGTTTTTTAGAGTAGCATTATAACAGAAAAGCAAACCCAGAGAAGCCTGACCCTGTCTTACACAGTGTGTGAGAGACTTCATTTCAATAATAAGGGCATGCATCTATATAGGACAACATCCGTTATAAAACTGTAGTGTAGTATGCCAGTAAGCTGTGGGAATAGCTACTGGGCATTTCTGGTGTATTTATGCACAGTATATTTTGAGTACTGAGTTTACATTTATGTTTTATTCCGTCATGCATTGATGTAATTTTTATGCATTGATGTAATCTTTAGGACAGTATTTTCCAAGGATGTGATTAAATATTAATTTACCCTAAACCTCCGAAAAACTGTAACTCAGTACAAGGTATGTTTCAAAAGACTTCAGACTCCATATTGTTTGTCTGCTGTGCAAAGGCAATTATTAATTCAGAGAAACATAAATATTACTATTATGCAAGCTGTGTATATCCTTTAATACACTGTTGTCTGGTGTGCAGGAGAGTCTAGGGTCATCACTAAAACTAAACCCTTCAGTTCCATTAAACCATAGTAAATGGCTCCATCTGTTGGATGCAAGTATATCGACAAGCCACTAAATCCGCACTATGCCCACAGCAAGCTGGTCACTACAGCACGTTTTTCCTGCTCTTTGCAAATCCCTCCAGCAAGGATGGCCTTTTAAATACTAGTTGGGAAAGTTGATGAGGGGATTTAAAGGTCACGGAGACAACCAGTCAAAAAAAGTAAACTCAACATGGGAGTCACAGTGGATTTTGAATTGTTGCAGTTTTTCATGACAAATGACCCTGAGAGAGAATCCTTTGAAGCACTTAGAATAGTGAGGTTGTGTGTAACACTTTAGCAATATAGAAAAACAAAACTTCGCCGTGAAAGGGCACATTGTAAACAACAATAATAATACTAATAATTCGTTCACCTAATTATAGGTTTATGTTTCTAAATATGCATCACCATAGCTATGATCTTCTGTAGTATCTATAGACCTGTTTCATTGCTTTTAAATGTTCAAACGTCACACCATGTAAAGGAATCGGCAGCACACCTAAGTAGGTAATCCTTGAAAGATAATTAGCAAATGAGAAATGCAATGTTTAATTCTGGGCTCTGAAGAATCCATCATTGGTTATATTGGATACGTGATGGAAAATGTGTAACGAGGGGTTTAACGATGCAGTGTACGCAAAAAAATGTGTAACAAGGGGTTTAACGATGCAGTCTACATAAAAAAAATTGTAAGGGGTTTAACGATGCAGTCTATTAAAAAAAACATGCGTAACGAGGGGTTTAACGATGCAGTTTACTCACAATTCGGTTCGATAGACGATTCAGGGACCGTGGTTCAGTACACTCACGATATATTCAACAAAATAAGACTGAAAACAAACTAAAATAAATTGCTATTTATTCCTTTTAGGCATGTATTTTAACAAGTGTTTTTCAAACCATTTCTTTTCTTCTTGCAGTTTTTTTCCTTATTCTGCAGACCCACTGCAAGGTCCAAAAACAAAATTTCAAAGCAAATCTGAGATTATGCCTATTGCGCCCTCTTGCGTTAACATAAATAAATGATTTTGTGCTGTGGTGTATTGTTACATTCCTGTGTGTAACTGTGTGACGTGCTGGAGTATTAGCTAAATGAGGAAAAGAGTAAAATAACACTGGAAGAAGCAAGTGAATTTGTTTTGAAACTGCGGAAAGGGAGACCACAGATGGTAGCAAGGATGCTAACTGCCCTGCCTTAAACATTTTCTAGGTGCCATGATTCCAGTAATCAGGCGTTTGGATCAGGGACGGATTATGGGTTGTGTGGGCCCCCCCCCCACCACCACCACCACCACCACCACCAGCACCACCACAACCACCACAATTCAAGGGCCCTTGGCAGCCAAACGCCCTCCCTCCATGTTTCCATCAGAGGCCCTATAGGGTCAGGGGCCCTTGTAGGCAGAGGATCAAAGAATGTAGGCCCTCTAAAATAGACAAACGAAAATACATTGTTGATAAGCGTTGCAAATTGTTTTGGGCTAGGGGCCCCACGGGCCCCCTGCACCCCAAGGGCCCCTGGGCAGCGGCCCCGCTGGCCCGGTCCGTAATCCCTCCCTGGTTTGGATGTAACCCTTTGAAAAATATAAGCAGAAGATTAAAAGAACCACAGCTTGGTAATTGTTTGTCTGTAATTTAAATTAGTGGGGCCTTGCTTGGATCAAGATTAAAAGCATTTAGTAACCTTATGCTTGTTGTACATGTAATTATTATCCGTTTTTTTAATCTGAAAAATATTATTATTTATCTTTCTTACAGTTTTTGAGTAATTGCTGTTAATGTTTTTTGCTGTGTAACAGAAACGTATGCAGTGGTATGGGAGATTAATAGAGTGCAGAAGGTCATGGAATGAAGAGTCATGGAATGAAGGCTGGAGATGTTGAATACTGCAGATTTTCATAATTTTTCATAAATTTGTTTCATATTTGATTATTTTTGGTTAGGAGAGATTTCCTTGAAACCCAACCTAACCATAGCTATAAAACCTAAAACCACAGCTATAAAGCCTAAAGCAAGTACCATCAAAAGATTTTCTTTATTTGTTACTTTTTTGATCTAGCAATGAAATTAATTCTTCTCTGTAGCTGTTTTCAGAAGGTGGCATGTATGTGTTCACAAATTTATTACTGCACCATGCCCAGATATAACCAGCAGGGGGCAGTAGTATAAAAGTAATGTCAAGCAGTCTAGTTTTTCAATATTTATTTCAGAAAGTGGGATCAAAACACAGGTAAATCACACTGTAATCAGTGGAGTGCTTTCCATCATTGTTGCAGGTAAGAAATTGCACTTCCAGAAAAGTGCCGAATTTCAGCTGGTACTGTACACTACCAGTGAAAAGTTTTTGCATGTTACTCACTTAACATTTACTAAAAATACACACAATATTCCTAGCTAACAAATAAATTTACAGTATGTTCACCATCTGAGTACCTTTATTAGGAAGAAAATGTCATATCTTTGATTAATCAAAGTAACCTCCTCTAGCATCTATAACAGCAGAGAAAATTCGAGGCATTCTTTCTACAAGGGACATAACATATTGCTGTATTTCATAGGATGGAACAGTTAACTAGTGCAAGTTAAAGGACCACACAACCAGTTAATAGGATGTCAGACATGCACTGTTACATACTCTTTCCATGTTATAAAGGAAACTTGTTTTACTTGAGTTAAATTTTCGTTTATAGTTGTGCACTCAACTTTCCAATGCTTAACAGGAATTTAAAAATCTGCAGTTTATTGAATAAATGGAAAAGTGGTAAAACCCGTGGTGTGCAAAACATTTGATTGGTAGTGTGCATATTCAGCTTTACGAGTCTGTCATCCAGTAAGAAACGTAACCACTGTAATGAATCTGGACGAAAGTGGAGAAAGGAAAATGTTGCCTGTGGAATGAAGTAGACTTGTCGGTTGCCCCACTCGCTAAAGAAGGATTGCAGTCTTCGTTAATGAGGAGCATTTTATGGTGCATTGGTCTTTTATAGGAAGGTACTAGAGATCCCATCCCCCTCCTGCCCCCCCCCCCCCCCCCCCCCCTCAAGGCTAGGGGCCACGAGCCTCATTGAGATTCCAGCCTGACACCGGTGTTTGGAACAGCCAAATGCCAGCACGTTATCCAACCGGTCGCCGAAATGTCATTACGTCAATGGACACGATTGATGGTGGCATCTCATTAAGCGTAATCAGTCGAATTAACCTTTGTCTTCAGCAATCGGACAGAGTGGGCCTTGTTTATTTTTCAGGATAGCGTGCAGCCACAGTAGCCACACCGAGGAACTTTCTAGAGAAACAAGAGTAAAAGGATTCCTCATTGGCACATTGGCTGCTAGCTGAAAGAGCGTTCCCTGTATTCTGAACACATGCTAATCCATAAAGGGTAAACCTGAATTCATGGCTGAGGGTGGGAATACTGGAGCAGTTCTGGTTAGCTACCCATTCTGCTACATTAAAACCTGTGAGGTCATAATCCAAATACTGTTTAGATTGCTATCTGGAAATCAACTTCATAGGATGTGTTTCTTGCACTCATTCAATATAATTAATCTATATTTTCAATCTTTTTTACTACACGGAATGAACAGGGTTTACCTAGAAGTGGTCATGATGTACTAACTTTTCTACATTGTTGTAATTCTATGTCAGAACATGTCCAACCATGGTCCATCCTTGTCCCTGCATAAAGTGGTTTCCTAGGCAGGAATAAACGACAGATTTAAAGGTTCCCAATTACACAGAAATCATTGCATGCTGTGCATCACTAAAAGCCGGATGATAATGTTATACATCATCCACTAAATGAGCTATAGTTGCTGACCTGAAAGCAGGCTAAATGAACACTAAATGGCAAAGAAGCAACCAGTAATATTTAAGCTGACATATTGTGCTGAGTATAGGCAGGTTACTGTGCAACATCATCACAGAGATATGCGCACAACTAGGACGTACGAAGCAGGGCTCGTCACGCCATGAAGCAGAAATGACAAGGAATTATTGTGCAGGAAACTATAGAATAGATGGTTGGAAAATGTTTAATATTCTGATGGATAAATTATTAGCAAGAGTGAGTGAGATCCCATTCTGACACTATCTGCTGTGTGATACTTACCCTTCCAAGAACGTGCTGTCAGCTGTCAGGATGTGTCCGTCGTTGGCTGTGTAGGACACCTACCCTTAATTTACAAATCTGTGATCCTGTGTCATAAAACTGGCTCCAACTTTACCACAAAGTACAAAATTATATGCGTCTAAGGATCTTTATGCACGTAGATACACCTTTACGTAAATACTAGGCTTCCCCATGCGATATTTGTATATATCAGGCCATATGAAACAGGATAAGTTGAGCACAATTCGTAGGACATCAGCCAACCATAAATATTCCACAAAGAATTTCCCAGTTAGATGAATAACTTAAGCCAAACGTGAAAACTGTCCAGTAGGAAGAGAGGTAAGTGATGCTCTTACTGGACAGTCCCTACGTTTAGCTTATGTTATCTGGCTAATGAAGCAATCCTACTTTGTAAAATACTCTCCAGATGACTATAACGATAGTCAGCTATTGTTAGCAAATGTTTTACACTAGTGGTGAAAATTGTAGGGGCGGCATGGTGGTGCAGTGGTTAGCACTGTTGCCTCGCACCTCTGGGACCTGGGTTCAAGTCTCCGCCTGGGTCACATGTGTGTGGAGTTTGCATGTTCTCCCCGTGTCGTCGTGGGGTTTCCTCCTGGGAACTCTGGTTTCCCCCCCAGTCCAAAGACATGCTGAAGCTAATTGGCGTTGCTAAATTGCCCTTAGGTGTGCAGGTGTGCATGTGTGAGCTGGCCCCCCATCCGGGGTTGTTTTCTGCCTCATGCCCGTTGCTTCCAGGATAGGGTCCAGACCCCCAGTAGGATATGCGGGTTGGATGGTCAAAATTGTGGAAACACTTCAAATTTTTATAGGTTGCAAAAATGTATTCAACTGTTGCTCCAGTTACTTATTTAATTGTCCAATGTATGATATTTGTAACATTCTTTGATTGTTTATAAACATCACCGCCAGTATTTGTGTAGTAATTTTTAAATCATATATTAATATGCAAATGAAAGACTAACAAACAGATCCAACTCTGAAATGGCAATTTATTATTGACTCAACAAGAATTTACAAATAATGCGAAATCTGTGTTGATTGCAACAGTTGACTTCAATCTTGTGACTGGCCAGCAAAGTGGGTATGGTGGCACTGAAGTGAAAAACACAAGAACAAAAAGAAAATGTGAAAAAATAAAAACAAGCTATGCTCACCCCGGTCTCCAGACCCATGGGGACCAATACAATCCTCATAGCCAACCCTGTCAGTGCCAGTGGTCACATTGAAGTCACCAGAGGAGTGTCACCTTGTGGGTACCCATCAACAACTGAGCAAAGCTGCGAGTAAAATGTCTCCCTCAACGAGACATCACTCACCGCGGTCGGAGCATACACTGAGACAACAGACAAGACACCCAAGGAGTGCATTAGCCTGAGTCCCATAACACGCTCATAGAAAGGAGTGACATCAGACACCATCGTGAGGAGCCGATCCGCTACAGCAACAGCTACTCCCTGAGTACGGCAGCCATCAGACCAAAAGTAGGTGGACCTACCTACAGAGATCTGGCCACTCCCCGGTCTGCGTACCTCAGAGAGTGCTGCCACTGAAATGCGGAGTTTACGAAGCTCCCCCGACAGCAGGGGAAGATGGTCATCCTGCAGGAGAGACAAGACGTTCCACGCACCTACCCGATTGGGCCCCTCAAACTGGGGACCAAGTATATCCATGTAGCAGGTGATGCCTCAGCACCCAAAAAGAAAATGCAAAAAACAAAAATGAGCAGTCCTGAGGTGCAAAACACAAAAAGAAAACGTGAAAAAACAGAAACCAGCACTCCAGTGGTGCAAATTCCGGCCTGGAAATTACGGGAATACGGAATCAGCTGCTTAATTTTTAATTTTTTTTCGAACTGGTTGGTTCGACTTTTAAGAAATTCGAGTTCTAATGAGTTAGAGAACTGAGGTACCCCTGTATATACATATGATAGTATTTAAATGTGTGTGTATATACGCACACTCACATACATGTATAATTTTTTTTAGAAAAAAAATTATTTAGTTGTATGAAAATTGTCTTAATCCCACTGGCTGCTTGTTATTGATAGTGAAATGGTTTTTGACAGTCGGTTAGTCAAGTCATAGGCAAATTATAATACACAGTCATAGAAAAGATACTGTACATTTAATAGAATGGTAGAACAATTCTGATCATGTTATTTAAGTGTGTTGGGATTATGATTACACTATATATACTGTGCAAAAGTTTTAGGCACAGAAACAAATGTTTAGAACTATTTATCTGGATAGAATGTGCATATATACTCAGAAAAAAACACAACCTGGCCTCACAATATATGTAAATGAAAATTAAGATAATACAACAAAAATAACTCCAAAAAGTTACTCATATCTGGATGGTTAAATGAACATCACTTTGGTTCCCAAATCTCTCCTCAGAGGTACCTCAGCCATTACATGGATTTGTTAAATTTCACTACCAGATTAATTAATTGATTAACTTAATTGGTTAAATAATTTGATGCGGTATTGATTAGCCTGAAATGGATTGCTAGAGGTAAAGTCAACACAATATACAGGGGTATGTAAGATGATTACTGCAAATACTGAGGTGACTTGAGGAAAGCTTTTGAAATGACAAACATCATAGTTTTACATGAAGATCATTGAAATAAAAACAATACGAATCCTAAGGCGTGCCATAATGTTAAATTTACCTAGGGTGCAATCTTTAGATGGCACGACTAGGGATTGTGCTGTTCCACCTTTTACGAGATGACATATTTGAGTATGAACATACTCTTATATCCTGTGTGTCACCTGTTAATATGTAAATGATGACAATATGTACCTGATGACAGTCTTCTTGGGACCAACGTGCATTTTACCTGCCTCAGCAAGACTGAGTAGCAGTTCTTTGGACTACAAAGCAAATGTTGGCCTCTGTGCAATTTTAAGCCTCCTGAAATCACTGGATATTATGGGGGGGAGAGCCACTGTGGTCTAATTATGTAAAGAAGTGTCGGCCAAGGGCATAGGTCTGGTTTCAACATTGTTAGGGACCAAATCAACCCTCAACACCCCCCTCCCCCAAAAAAACGCACCGTCCTTAACGTCTGTACCCAAATCTATGCCCTTGTTACTGACCTCTGTCCACAAGCCAGGCTTGTATGTGCAGTAAATTCACCCTTTGTGCTTCTGTGCCCATTTCCCTATGAATTTGCATCTAGCTGCGAACATCATCATTCATAGTCAAATGCTGCCACTATTCTGTCATTTTCTAACACTACAAATACTGAGGAATTAACCCGACTGCCAACACAGAACTTGGCTTTTGATTTGCATGTTTTGATTTCCACATATTTGTTTACAACCTGTCCAAGGTGTACTCAGGCCTTGTGCCCTGTGGCAAATGGAGTGTTCTCTCCTGCATCCCTGACTAGGAGAAGTGGATGGATGGATGGATGGATGGATTTGATCAAAATGATTATCTCTATCTTGGATGAGGTCTCACAAATTGTAGAGTGAACTATTTGCAACCCTGTGACTGAAATACTTAACCTGTACAGACGTGAGTGTTGTACCAGGATCGGCTCAGATCATCAGAAAAATCAGGTCAGCTTTACTAGTGGTGCATTTAAATAGTGAGTCTGACTGCTCATTTCAGCATAATCACAAGTCACAAACTCATCACCATGAGTAAGAGTGTATAATCCACCCTTTGATGTAAAATTGATACTTCTATACACATGATAAATGCTAACAGTTGTACTAAATTTGTCCAAGTACCACTAGAGGGTATTGAACACAGCAGGGTGAAAATGCTCTGATTTCCCAGATGCTTTGTTCTTACCTGCGTTGTGAGATCGTGGCTGGCGATGACTTGATGAGCAGAACGCAGGAAATTCCTGCAAAGAAACGAAGAGCAAATGGTGAAAGTTACTAGATTGATGTGGAAACACTATTTGAGTGTCCAGTACAGATTCCCTGTGAGGCATGTGTTGCAGTGTTTGTATGTCTCAGTCTTTCAGTGCTTTCGCATGCCGAGATCTTTGTAACAGGTACTCGCTGGAAAATTATACCTATGTGTTTCAACAGTGGTGGATAGTTCGGGTCCAGAAAGTAAAAATCCAGACCAGGATTTTGTTTCACCCAGCTAGTTGAGTACTCTGCTACTGTGACTCTTTATGCACAACTGGTTGGTTGAAACAAAATATTGGTCTGGATTTGTACATTTTGGATCTGAACGGCTCACCTCTAGGTATCAGCGATAACTCGGCAATTTATTACTTTTGATGTTCAACTTTCACTGACACACCGGGGTGTTCTTGTGCAGTGTCTGTTTTTCATAATTATAAAAAAGGAAAACATTTAAAATGATATACCCAAAGGTACTGTTGCATTGTCTCTGCCCATTTTGTTTTAGTTGTTTTACTGTTATATCTTCACAGAGGCCCAAAACAAATCTTTTCTTTGGAGACAGTTATTGACACGTTTTGAAGAGTTTTGGAGCTTCTGGTTTTTCTCCAAGTAAAGCATTTAAAATTCATATTGTAATGAAAAATGATTGTCCATTTAATGCTTTTTCCCAGCTGCATCACAAACATTTAAACATTTGGCAATGGGTAACTATGAATGGGAACCTCATTAGAGCAGCGTTTCCCAACCCGGCCCTCGGAGGCCCCCAGACGCTCCACGTCTTTGCTCCCACGGAGCTCCCTGCCAGACAGTCCATCTTTTGGGGGAGGTGGAAGGAACCACAACTGTGGACCGTCTGTGGGTCCCCTAGAGCAAGGTTGGGAAACACTGCAAGAGACTTTTGGAAATGGCTGTATAGGTTCCTTCCTGCTGTTTTGCTCAGCTGATGTTGTGGTGCTCTTTGTCACTAATCAGAGTCCACTTAGACAGGGGCTGAAACGCTACTTTTGGAAAAGTCCAGAAAATCTGCTATTGAACTGAATGATTAACTTGCTCTTTCTTTGCCTTCACAATATTTAGCATTTCTTGTAATCCTCATGATAAAAACTACTATACAACGAAATAATAAAGCATTTCATTAACATAGGAGTGCTTCAGAGCAAGGGCTGGAGGCAATCCATGCCTCAGCAATTATTCTGCTACATTAGCTAATGCAAAATATGTACATAAACGAGGTCAGCCGCAATTGAAAGTATTTATCGAAATTCAATGGCAGCAGCATGCAGTGAGATGCTAAAACCTAACAGGTATAATACCTGCATGCAGTCAACAGTCACTGTAGTGAATACTCAGACAGACAAAGCTAACAGGTGTAATGCCTGCCTCCAGGCAGCAGTCACTGCAGCAACGCCAGGGCAGACAAAGCTAACAGGGGTAATACCTGTCTCCAGTCAGCAGTCACTGTAGCCACACCTGGGCAGACAAAGCTAACAGGTATTATACCTGCCTCCAGTCAGCAGTCACTGCAGCCACACCCGGGCAGGCAAAGCTAACAGGTTTAATACCTGTCTCCAGTCAGCAGTTACTGCAGCCATGCCAGGGCAGACAAAGCTAACAGGTTTAATACCTGTCTCCAGTCAGCAGTTACTGCAGCCACGCCCGGGCAGGCAAAGCTAACAGGTATAATACCTGCCTCCAGTCAGCAGTCACTGTAGCCACACCCGGGCAGGCAAAGCTAACAGGTATTATACCTGCCTCCAGTCAGCAGTCACTGTAGCCACACCTGGGCAGACAAAGCTAACAGGTATTATACCTGCCTCCAGTCAGCAGTCACTGCAGCCATGCCAGGGCAGACAAAGCTAACAGGTATTATACCTGCCTCCAGTCAGCAGTCACTGTAGCCACACCTGGGCAGACAAAGCTAACAGGTATTATACCTGCCTCCAGTCAGCAGTCACTGCAGCCATGCCAGGGCAGACAAAGCTAACAGGTATAATACCTGCCTCCAGTCAGCAGTCACTGTAGCCACACCCGGGCAGGCAAAGCTAACAGGTATTATACCTGCCTCCAGTCAGCAGTCACTGTAGCCACACCCCGGCAGACAAAGCTAACAGGTATAATACCTGCCTCCAGTCAGCAGTCACTGTAGCCACACCCGGGCAGACAAAGCTAACAGGTATAATACCTGCCTCCAGTCAGCAGTCACCGTAGCCACACCCGGGCAGGCAAAGCTAACAGGTATTATACCTGCCTCCAGTCAGCAGTCACTGTAGCCACACCCCGGCAGACAAAGCTAACAGGTATAATACCTGCCTCCAGTCAGCAGTCACTGTAGCCACACCCCGGCAGACAAAGCTAACAGGTATTATACCTGCCTCCAGTCAGCAGTCACTGTAGCCACACCCGGGCAGGCAAAGCTAACAGGTATTATACCTGCCTCCAGTCAGCAGTCACTGTAGCCACACCCGGGCAGACAAAGCTAACAGGTATAATACCTGCCTCCAGTCAGCAGTCACTGTAGCCACACCCCGGCAGACAAAGCTAACAGGTATAATACCTGCCTCCAGTCAGCAGTCACTGTAGCCACACCCCGGCAGACAAAGCTAACAGGTATAATACCTGCCTCCAGTCAGCAGTCACTGTAGCCACACCCCGGCAGACAAAGCTAACAGGTATAATACCTGCCTCCAGTCAGCAGTCACTGTAGCCACACCCCGGCAGACAAAGCTAACAGGTATTATACCTGCCTCCAGTCAGCAGTCACCGTAGCCACACCCCGGCAGACAAAGCTAACAGGTATAATACCTGCCTCCAGTCAGCAGTCACTGTAGCCACACCCCGGCAGACAAAGCTAACAGGTATAATACCTGCCTCCAGTCAGCAGTCACTGTAGCCACACCCGGGCAGACAAAGCTAACAGGTATAATACCTGCCTCCAGTCAGCAGTCACTGTAGCCACACCCGGGCAGACAAAGCTAACAGGTATAATACCTGCCTCCAGTCAGCAGTCACTGTAGCCACACCCCGGCAGACAAAGCTAACAGGTATAATACCTGCCTCCAGTCAGCAGTCACTGTAGCCACACCCCGGCAGACAAAGCTAACAGGTATTATACCTGCCTCCAGTCAGCAGTCACTGTAGCCACACCCCGGCAGACAAAGCTAACAGGTATAATACCTGCCTCCAGTCAGCAGTCACCGTAGCCACACCCCGGCAGACAAAGCTAACAGGTATAATACCTGCCTCCAGTCAGCAGTCACCGTAGCCACACCCCGGCAGACAAAGCTAACAGGTATAATACCTGCCTCCAGTCAGCAGTCACCGTAGCCACACCCCGGCAGACAAAGCTAACAGGTATAATACCTGCCTCCAGTCAGCAGTCACCGTAGCCACACCCCGGCAGACAAAGCTAACAGGTATAATACCTGCCTCCAGTCAGCAGTCATTGTAAGTCTGTTCAGTGGATGTAACTTGAATCACAAGAATTAAGAGGTGTCACAAAAACGCCACGCAACATGTTTGTCCTCTGCCACCAATCAAAGCTCAAGGCTTTGCCACAACTCGTGCTGTGTACTTTAACATCCCTCTGTATGCATAATTCAACTGACACTTACTGCAACTGTAAAGAGCTGCAGGTTTGCATGCTTTAAATGCCTTTTTCCACAGGACATGAAAAATCAAGAATTACGTCATCCTCTAAATGGGTGCCTGTTTCATGAAATTGAGGTACAGAAACAGTAACAGAATAGTAATAGGGTTATTAACCCTCTGGGGTCGAGTGCATCGTTGGCGACACAGCGTATGTTATAACATAGTTTCCCTATGTTATAAGGTGTATAGTGTGTATGTTGTAAGGTGTATGGTGTGTATGTTGTAAGGTGTATGGTGTGTATGTTGTAAGGTGTATGGTGTGTATGTTGTAAGGTGTATGGTGTGTATGTTGTAAGGTGTATGGTGTGTATGTTGTAAGGTGTATGGTGTGTATGTTGTAAGGTGTATGGTGTGTATGTTGTAAGGTGTATGGTGTGTATGTTGTAAGGTGTATGGTGTGTATGTTATAAGGTGTATGGTGTGTATGTTATAAGGTGTATGGTGTGTATGTTGTAAGGTGTATGGTGTGTATGTTGTAAGGTGTATGGTGTGTATGTTGTAAGGTGTATGGTGTGTATGTTATAAGGTGTATGGTGTGTATGTTGTAAGGTGTATGGTGTGTATGTTATAAGGTGTATGGTGTGTATGTTGTAAGGTGTATGGTGTGTATGTTGTAAGGTGTATGGTGTGTATGTTATAAGGTGTATGGTGTGTATGTTGTAAGGTGTATGGTGTGTATGTTATAAGGTGTATGGTGTGTATGTTGTACGGTGTATGGTGTGTATGTTGTAAGGTGTATGGTGTGTATGTTATAAGGTGTATGGTGTGTATGTTGTAAGGTGTATGGTGTGTATGTTGTAAGGTGTATGGTGTGTATGTTGTAAGGTGTATGGTGTGTATGTTATAAGGTGTATGGTGTGTATGTTATAAGGTGTATGGTGTGTATGTTGTAAGGTGTATGGTGTGTATGTTGTAAGGTGTATGGTGTGTATGTTGTAAGGTGTATGGTGTGTATGTTGTAAGGTGTATGGTGTGTATGTTGTACGGTGTATGGTGTGTATGTTGTAAGGTGTATGGTGTGTATGTTGTAAGGTGTATGGTGTGTATGTTATAAGGTGTATGGTGTGTATGTTGTAAGGTGTATGGTGTGTATGTTGTAAGGTGTATGGTGTGTATGTTATAAGGTGTATGGTGTGTATGTTGTAAGGTGTATGGTGTGTATGTTGTAAGGTGTATGGTGTGTATGTTGTAAGGTGTATGGTGTGTATGTTGTAAGGTGTATGGTGTGTATGTTATAAGGTGTATGGTGTGTATGTTGTAAGGTGTATGGTGTGTATGTTGTAAGGTGTATGGTGTGTATGTTATAAGGTGTATGGTGTGTATGTTGTAAGGTGTATGGTGTGTATGTTATAAGGTGTATGGTGTGTATGTTGTAAGGTGTATGGTGTGTATGTTGTAAGGTGTATGGTGTGTATGTTGTAAGGTGTATGGTGTGTATGTTGTAAGGTGTATGGTGTGTATGTTATAAGGTGTATGGTGTGTATGTTGTAAGGTGTATGGTGTGTATGTTATAAGGTGTATGGTGTGTATGTTGTAAGGTGTATGGTGTGTATGTTGTAAGGTGTATGGTGTGTATGTTGTAAGGTGTATGGTGTGTATGTTGTAAGGTGTATGGTGTGTATGTTATAAGGTGTATGGTGTGTATGTTGTAAGGTGTATGGTGTGTATGTTGTAAGGTGTATGGTGTGTATGTTATAAGGTGTATGGTGTGTATGTTGTAAGGTGTATGGTGTATATGTTGTAAGGTGTATGGTGTGTATGTTGTAAGGTGTATGGTGTGTATGTTGTAAGGTGTATGGTGTGTATGTTGTAAGGTGTATGGTGTGTATGTTGTAAGGTGTATGGTGTGTATGTTATAAGGTGTATGGTGTGTATGTTGTAAGGTGTATGGTGTGTATGTTGTAAGGTGTATGGTGTGTATGTTGTAAGGTGTATGGTGTGTATGTTGTACGGTGTATGGTGTGTATGTTGTACGGTGTATGGTGTGTATGTTGTAAGGTGTATGGTGTGTATGTTGTAAGGTGTATGGTGTGTATGTTGTAAGGTGTATGGTGTATATGTTGTAAGGTGTATGGTGTGTATGTTGTAAGGTGTATGGTGTGTATGTTGTAAGGTGTATGGTGTGTATGTTGTAAGGTGTATGGTGTGTATGTTGTACGGTGTATGGTGTGTATGTTGTACGGTGTATGGTGTGTATGTTATAAGGTGTATGGTGTGTATGTTGTAAGGTGTATGGTGTGTATGTTGTAAGGTGTATGGTGTGTATGTTCTAAGGTGTATAGTGTGTATGTTGTAAGGTGTATGGTGTGTATGTTGTAAGGTGTATGGTGTGTATGTTATAAGGTGTATGGTGTGTATGTTATAAGGTGTATGGTGTGTATGTTGTAAGGTGTATGGTGTGTATGTTGTAAGGTGTATGGTGTGTATGTTGTAAGGTGTATGGTGTGTATGTTGTAAGGTTTTTGGCATCTTAGAACGTACATCATTCATTAGATGACTACTATATGTGCAGCTCATGAGTCCAGCACAGTAACTGCATGTTAATTCTCGCAGACACTTAATTCATTATTCAGAAGAACTCAATAGGAAACACGGAGCTGGAGCCCAGAAGGATGCGATATAACCTGCGCTGGCCTCTCAGGTCATGGCAGCGGCATCATCTGCTGCTGCTGGTGGCCCTTTTTTCATAGCACCCCGTTTCTGGCTTTACTTTGTATCTCGCATATAAGAACAGAAAAGGAAATATTCTAAGATAAATGTCTAGTATCTAGTAAGCTAAGTATATTTCTTTCAGTCACATTCACAGAAAGCTAACACCTTAGCCATTTACCTAGAAATGACATACCCGAACATTTTATAAATACCCATGCATTTATTACTAATTATACAGTATAAAGAATCAAATTTACTTTTAGTAAGAAAATGAGTATCTAACGGCAATCAGGAACCTGGCTATAGTTTGCCGACTGTCCATCATAATGTACATCCATTTAGACGAAGTGGTCTACAAGTACAAAGATGTCACATATCCAGTTGTATGAACTTTATAAATTGAACATATTTCTTTGTCTAAAATGAGGACTACGTTTGTTTTACTACCGGTCATTCTTAGGGCTAATGTGATGAGTTTCTAATTACGACGAGTAATAATCTGAAATAAACCTTTCTGTATAGTTACCCCACCACAGTAATATTTCTGAAGACATTCTCTTGTCGCATTGTTTTTCTAAATACGTTTGCCATACACTACACATATCAAACCGATAAACTTGCACATAACTCTTTATACCGCAAAATTGGGGTAAAGTATTTTTACAAAAAAATACAAAGCTTCACCTGTTCCCTTACAATGTTGCATGTGGGATCTTGTAACAGGCCATGGAATTAATTTGCACCAGTTTAAATAGTAAACATTATCTTAAGGTCATTTTAATGCAACTAAGTCGCCATATGAATAGCGAAGACTATCTACATGTATAGCCTATATACCAATGTCATAGCAATATACAAAAGGAGAAAGGGAACAATCCTGATTCACGTGAGATGCAGCTGAATTTAATCGATGCTTGTCGCCTTTTAGTGACAGCATACAATACAGAGAATATTATATGTGTGATTTATGTTTTGACAAGGCTCCCTACACGGCGCTCGAGGAAGATGCTGACAAGTGTTTAAAAGCCTGGCGTTTGTTTGCATGCGTGTTAATAGGAGCTGCTGTATAGGGAGGCTGGGCTTTTGCTGCAATCGCGTGTGCAGCGGATGTAGTGCGAATAATACAAAAAAGTACTTCAAGGCAGCGGCACAGCGCAGCGCACAGTAGATGCCGGAGCGACGTTTTAGAAGCTTGGCGTGGGTAGCCTCGATATATTTAGGTTTCCAGTATACATGTCATAGTATTTAAGGTCGTTAGGGGGAAATGTATATTTTGCTATACAGGAGTGAATAACCTGCTATTGTTAGGAAGCTCTGAGCGGCGATGGTAATTTTTCTTCAATAAAAACAACTGCGATCGCTGGAATTATAAACGCCTTGAGGATATGAGCAGCGCGGATCCGGCGTCTGCCAAACTGCTGAGTTTCACCCAACGGTAAATCAACATGTTATGTTATCCGTTCTTGATTTAACTCTACGGCATACAAGCAAAGTGATGCATTTGTGCATAATGCTGTTTAATTGCATGGGGACTGAGGCTGTGTTTCACATTATCATGAGTCAAACGGATATTCGTAGAATGTTTTACCAGCATAAACACTTTGGTAATTATGGTTATATTTAATGCCTCTATTTTACTCCCTTATTATACAAAGTATATATTGTTTCTTTGAAGATCTTTCATGCATATTGCCGTTTGAGCGATTGTATAGCAGTAGTGGGCTTCTATTTGAATTGTATGAATTAGTGATACGTAACTGCCTAGATAATTATAAATGCGGCAGCCTCTTGGGTTTCGGTTGTACGGGTGCACTGGATGACTTTTTTTTCCCTAACACGTATTAAGACAGATATGGTCAAATTACGGCAAATCATCATGTACACCATTTTTTTACAAGACACGTTTACTGTGGCTCTCTTGGTTACATCTGTTGGTGGTGTCGATCGAGGGGTCATCGCCTTTTAGTGTCCTTCGTTTGAAAGGCACAATGTTATATTCAAAATTTAATTTTTATCAGGCAATGCATAATGAGGTAAGCGTATTTGACAGCATGTTTCAGAACCAGAGAACTGATCCGTCTGTATTACGAGTATTGTGAAATTTAAACCGAAATATCAAAACTTAAATATCCAGTCAGTCTAAAACTGTGCCAGGTACAGCTGGTGAATACTAGAATAGTCACGGAAAATTGATTAATAATGTATTACAATATTCAGTTCAACGTGGAGTGGTGCTGTCTGCGCTCAAAGTGCATGTCGTCCCTGTTCACTCTTCAGGCTCTTAACGCCGCCAAGACCTGTTACCGTGAGCATGTTATGCGCTATGAAAAATTGGTAATCGTTACAACAGAGCATTTCTGGTATCTTGAGAAGCAATTTACCAGCATTAAAATGAATCATATAAAATACTCTTATTTAGATGTAACTGTCAAGTTAGCCTATATAATGATTTTAAGTTGTAAGTAGAATAGTACAGTGATCGTAAGTGCTGAATGGGGAGCTGTTGTTCTACAAAAATAAGAGCCGCAGTTTTCTTTGAGGTGTCTTAGAGATCCTCAAAGGCACCATTGCTCTGCTAGCTAGTGCCACCGCAGGGACTTTGGCACATCCAGACATTCTGACAGATGTTACCAGCTCTGCGTATTAAGTTGGAATTAGTGGGCTTTTTACCGGCAGCTATCAATCTTTCGTTAAGCAAGGCTGTGTCTCCTGTTAAAATGCGGGTTTACAAAAGACAGGCTTGATGTAAAATTTCTGTACCTTTAGCCGTATGGTTTTCAAACCATTCATTCGTTCTTTCATTCGTTCGTTCATTCATTCATTCACTTGTACTGTAAGCTACCGTATATGCGCAGGTTTTGTGAAGAATAATCGTTGGTGTTGTAGTATAGATCTTCCCAGAAAAGCCTTCCCCCACCATATACCCCACTCTTGTGAATCAGGATTGTGGAGCCTTCTCTGATTGGATGGAGAGAAGATGTAGATTTCTATAGGCTGCCTGTTATAGGTCGCCCAAGGGAGCAGATGTTTGACTTCTCCCCTTGTTAAGATGAGTGGGATTAGAACATTGACACGAAGCAGCATTACAAGAGCAGACAGGACATGGCAGGGCAGCCTGAAGGAGCACTCACAAGTGGACAATAGTAGGCATTTCCGCTGCACTCAACTTTCTGAGTAGTAAAGGATCAATAATTGTACTAATAATTGTATCTATGCTGTGGACTTACCTATATACACATTTCTGCATGTTTCTCTTGTACATATCAAACAAATGAACATATATTACTTGAGATTATTGCAAATCTTACTCTGTTTTGGTGAGAAAGTAAGGGCTCCTCAAAGATGCAATTATTAATGATGGAATGAACTTCTTAAAGTTTAATGTAGCATGAAAACTATCTTAATGGGAGGTTGCTTGTATCCACACAATGAAAACTGATTTCTGCTAAATATTCAAACTTTAATATATATTTCTACTTCATTTGCCTAGTGTTTACGTAGCAATTGTGTGACAAACTTTACTTTTTGTAAGGGAAAGGGATTTTAATCTGAACAGGGGGCAGAGCAATGCCGCAAAGCCCAGACAGTGAAGTCATATTAAAAGATGAATGTCATCCATAATGAGAAAGACACTAGCTAGTAGATGGCATCTATCACAAAATGAGTTTGTGCTTAATTCTATCAAGGCCTTCATCTCAGCTGTGATGCCGGGTAATGCAGACAGTATGCAGTCAGCCCGTCATGCAAGACAGAGCATGCTGACCGAAGATGGGAGATAAGGCTTGAAACCACTTCCTTAATTACCCCCCTCCCCCCCCCCCCCCGCTCACTGCCCACACCTGCCCGCTTTGGGCCCTGGCATGACAATAATGATCCAAACCAACGATGCCTTTGTGTTTCAGCTCTGCCTCGGAGGATTTGGGCTGCAGGCGAGGGGAATTTAGCCGGAAGCATTATGGATCTGTGGAACTGGTGAGTCTGTCTTCTCGCCTGTCAGATTTGGTGACGTCTGTGACATGGGTGGAGAGTCCTGGTGGCGAAAGTAGGCCTCTCTGGGTGGAGATCCCCAGTGGGGAGTGGAAGCCTCTCTGGTTGGAAGCCCTGGCGGGGGAGGGGGCTCTCTGGGTGGGGGCCCCGGTGGGGAGAAGAGGCCTCTCTGGTGGGAGCCAAACCCTCTTCTTTCACACATAGCTTGATGTGCTTTTCCTTTTTTACTTTTCTGTGCAAAGCAGCAAAGGTGTCAAGAAAATAGTGTTGTGATGTCATATGGTGTGAGTTTCCACGCAAAAAATAGTTCCACTAATGGTTCCACTAACTATTAGAAGTTCAACAGTTCACAGTGGTAAAATGAAACTGAAATCTTTTGATGTGACAGATAAACCTTTCTGTATTTCCTAATTACAATTCTACCTGGTTTTCATATGGGGGTGGTCTAATCACAAATCTTCTAACAAATTAGGGTGAATTTACATTTTGCTGTTTTGGATCTTTGCTTAGTCGTAGTGCTCAAAGATGTGTGTGCGTGTGTGCAGGTAACCACAATGCTGTCACTGTTGTGATCCGCGTTCGGACGAACAGGCAGGGATCAGGAAATCAGGAGCAGGCAACGGAAAGTCAGGAATACGGGGTTTATTACAAACAACAGAGGAACCACACACGACAAACGTCAATGACAGATCTGGGGAAACTAACTCAGATGCAGACTAAAATACACAGGACAAGCCGAAAATAACAGGCAACAGGTGATCACAATCGGGAATTAACACGAGATAACGAGGGGGGCGTGGCACACAGGAGGACTGGACGCGCAGGTCATGACAGTCACTACTTGTCCAAAGCAGAATGTGGCTTTTATTGATGATTTGTAAATTGTTACCACTTGCTACATATAAGTAGATGTACTCTGCTGCATACAGATAAATTACAGATATTTTGGTTTTGTCTTGTGGTTACTAAAAAAAAATTAACAGTGAACTGGCAAACTTGTATAGGCCTAGCATTTGTACATCCAACTACTGGAAACCATAGCATTTGGGGAAGATATACAGTCCATCTTCTCAGGAAGTTTCTGGAAAGGCCAGCTAACAGGAATCTATTCAAACACCACTGCTTAGCCTTAAGGATCAGCAACATGAATTCCAAAAGGAAAGGTAGTGAAGATCTCATGGTGACCATTTTGAATTGCTTTCCTGTTGATGTTTGCAGTTAAACACCTCATTCAGGCTTCCCCTGAATTTCCAAGCCAAGACACATAAAGACAGCAATTCTTGCCAGTGGCACCTTCAAGTTTGTGCCGCATTATTGGCAGAAGGCAGATGTTTGATTTACAGGTGATGCATTTATGTCTGCTGCATGTCAGATTGGAGTAAAACATAGAATGACCTGAAAATTATAATAGAATAGAATAGAATACAATAGTGACACTTTATTTATCCCTGGGGGGAAAATTTCTTGTTTCCGAAGGCTGTGCGTATCGTCTTGCTCTCCATGAGACACACAGACACATATACAGGTCAGAGTATGTTTGGGGGTCACAGCACTGGGTCGGACAGTGTCCAGCACCCCAGGAGCAACTAGACCATACAAAAATTATCAGGTTATTCTCAGAATGCAAATTTACACACCTAGGATGTGCCTAGGGATTGGCAGATCTAGATTGGCAGATCTACATTATCCGACTGCGATACACAGCTGACCATACCGATACAGATTCCGATACAAGAGCTGTTTTTACTTTAATATTTTAATAAAATAAATGTGTTTATAATATATATTTATACTTTATATATTATTAATTTATAACTAGTAAATTCAGATGAAAACGTTTGCCAAAAAATCTTTAATTAGGCTACTACAACTACTGTTCCACCTCATTCGTACATCTTGTTTTAAGTGTTTTTGAGGCATTTTGCTGTTCAATTTGAACTTCTTCCAAGCGAGGATACGCAAGTGGCATATTGCTTAAAATGCCCCACATTTTTTCTCCCACTGGTAACAGAGTCACTTACACTTCACTGCGATACCAGCCACCCCAGTATCACAAGCTGTAGCGACTGCGCAGAACAACCTAAGCTGGCGAGTCCCAAATCATCCATAGCTTTTTCATATTACTCACATTGTCTCGCACAATTTCGGGCACTTTGTTTAGTGAAATTTTTCACTAAATGCTGCTTCCAACTCCCAAACCTTTGTTTTTATAAAGATTGCAAATCGCTGTGCTACTACTTGTTAAAATAGCAAAATACTTCTAGATCGTCTTGTTCTTATTTGATGTTCTTACGCTCCTCGTACTACAAAGGGTATGAATGTGACGTCACTGTACATTGGCAAAAATGTATCTAAAATAAGAAAGAGATGTCGTACTGCTGATTATACAAATCGATTTAACAAGAAATAGGAACTATCTTTTTACACACTGTCGAAAACTAAATAAGTAAGTATCGGACGTGGATTGATCACATATATGGCCAATACCTAATCCAGGTCTGGATTGGTGCCAATACCAGTCTGAATATCGGATTGGTGTCCCTCTGGCTGTGCCATTGTCCATGTAATTATCCAGTTTGAATATGATCCAGGCTTCACTGGCCTCGTTCGAGCATTTTCTCTGAAATTTTATACATGCTTGGCGGTTTTGAGCTTCTTTCTGTATGTTGCGATGAGTTGGATCACTAGAAGGTTTGAGCTTCTCAGGAGGACAGGAAATTGAAGGCTATGCGTTCCTGATTGTAAAGTAGCAATAGTCCAGGGTTTTTTGTGGTGGAGTATTGTGTTTTGTAATTATTTGTGTTATTTTGAGGGTGTATTCTAATTTCTAACCAATATATTGGATGCACGTTCCCATGGTAAATCGAAAGGTCTGCAGTGAATGAAGGTGGTTTCTGAATGAGGAGAGCATGGCTTGGACAGGACAGTAACATTGTTGCACCATCTTGTTTGATATAAACGCATACCCCATTCATAACTGCTTCTATTCTGAACAACAGGAGACAAGGCAGTTCCACAGCTATGCTGGGAACCAGCCTGTTTACCTCTTATCCCGTCACGGCGTGTGTGTGGTGAGTTCTGCTGCAGTGTTTCAGATGGTGTAAATATTACTCTGGGACCCAAAATGGGTGAGAGCGTGTTCCATATGTTAAGGTGTTTCTTCCGGGAAAAAGTAATCTGAATATTTTCACAGTTAACAAGGTTGACAAACAAAAAACAAAACAAACAAACACCATAGTGTTTTGTTTCCAGAACCTTCAGTATGTTGATGTCACAACACTTCTAGCAGAAAATGAAGGTGATATGATGAAGTTTATATGGAAAGATAAAGAACAGAGTAGGTGGGGCTACATCTAAATGTGAGGAAAACAAAGGTTTGGTCACCAGAATGACAGTTAACTTTATAGTTGATAGTGAATATACACCAATCAACACCCCTTTGTGCCACCAAAACAACTGTGACTCATTGAGGCATGGACTCCACAAGACCTCTGAAGGTGTCCTGTGGTCTCTGGCACTTAGACGTTAGCAGCAGATCCTGTAAGTCCTGTACCTTACGAGGTTGGGGCCTCCATGGATCGGACTTGTTTATCCAGCACATCCCACAGATGCTTCATCAGAATGAGATCTTGGAAATATGATATTCAAATTACAACAATTTATGCAGACTTCTGGGGGTGGAGGGCGGAGCCTGTACCATAGGTTGCAAGGCTGGGTTATGCCTGGGACAAGATGCCAGTCACATAAACATACACAGTGACACACTAAGTGCAACTGCACAGCGCCCATTGCACAATGGCCTTTGCATCACAGTAAAATATGAAATATCAGGCAAAAGACCGCAATCATTCATTAAAGGGGCAAATTACATCTAAAGAAGGAAATTAAATTCAGGAAATATTTACAGAAAAATAAATAAAAGATTTACTCATCAGCACTGCCAGATTAATTACACAGCTGCAAAGTAGGCATTGGGGTGATATTGCATCAGTGAGTTGGTGCTGATTATTTAGAATGTCAAGGTAGAGAATGTGCCTTCAGCTGACCTACAGAAGATTAACGGAATTTCTTTTTTGTCCAACAGAATGCACTGTAGCATAGGCTTAAAGGAGGCTTACTGAACAGAAACATGCTCACGGTAA
Organism: Paramormyrops kingsleyae; assembly: GCF_048594095.1. NCBI lineage: Eukaryota > Metazoa > Chordata > Actinopteri > Osteoglossiformes > Mormyridae > Paramormyrops > Paramormyrops kingsleyae. The sequence continues at coordinate 22,677,334 of NC_132803.1, forward strand.
AGCAGAGCCCAGCATTAAAACAGACACCAGTGCTTCCATACATTTTTCTGATGCTACTGCCATATTTACTGAAGCTGTTTTATGTATTAGCTTGCTCTGGGTTTTTTTTTCCTTAGAAGCCTTAAAATTAGAAATTTTCAGCAGAATTTAAGCATATTAAGCAGAATTTCAGAAATTTTGTAGAAGAGATTTATAATATGAAGTTAAGTATTTTAATTGATCAAGCATCATAATGGACTTTTTATTTTAATTACATTTAAAATGTGCTGCGTTACTTGACTTCTTTTTTTTGTTCCAGTGTAATAACCCATATATGTTTCGCACTATCAGTGACTGGTGGAACCAGTTACTCTGATTGATTTGCACAGGCAGTTTTATTAAGAAACACTTTCAACAACCACTTCGGTTTCCCAGAGGAGGGGATTTTGCAGCGCTCGCGTCAGAGCCGAGTCTTGGTGAACGTATTGGCTGGCAGTACAGCCAATCGGCACGCTTCATCCTGACAGCAGAGTGCCTAGTGTGTCCTGGCAATATTATTATAGCCATGGAACCTGGATGTAGCGGTCAATCAGAGCTAATTGCAAAGGCTTAAAAAGCATATTGTGTCGAGGGCTAACCATGTTCCTGAAAGCTTGTTTGCAGGGGAGCTTTTCTAAGCATTCCTGCAGCAATGCATGGACTCCTTCATCATCACTATTGCTACATGCTTTTCTGTTCATTTCCTGAACAGAACACAATGTTTGGCGAGTCATAGTGTGTAATGGGGGCCATTGCTATTGCTGGAACATTATCTGTGGTATATTTGTTTCAAGATTCAAAGATATAAAATACAAATGGGAAGCGCAATTTCCTTGCACAATATCATTGACTGTAATAATGTTCATCTCTTAAGTTATTTTTTAAAAAATACTTCCATGTAATTCCTTTCCTGTGAAGCTATTTGCTAATAATCTGATGTGTTTTACTCTGCATTCCTTCCACAGTCCAAAGACATGCAGTTTGTTTAATTGGTGACTCAAAATCACCCATACAGCATGAGTGTATGTGTGTATGCAGTGTGTATGTTCCCTGCAGTGGACCAGAGTCCCATTCAGGGTGTATGTGTGTGTGCAGTGTGTATGCGCCCTGCAGTGGACCGGAGTCCCATCCAGGGTGTATGTGTGTATGCAGTGTATATGTGCCCTGCAGCTGACCAAAGTCCCATCCAGGGTGTATGTGTGGTGTGTATGCAGTGTGTATGCAGTGTATGTGCCCTGCAGTGGACCGGAGTCCCATCCAGTGTGTATGTGTGTATGCAGTGTGTATGTGCCCTGTGGTGGACCAGAGTCCCATCCAGGGTGTATGTGTGTATGCAGTGTGTATGCACCCTGCAGTGGACCGGAGTCCCATCCAGGGCGTATGCAGTGTGTACAGTATGTGCCCTGCGGTGGACCGGAGTCCCATCCAGGGTGTATGTGTGTATGCAGTGTGTGTATGCCCTGCAGTGGACCGGAGTCCCATCCAGGGTGTATGCAGTGTGTATGCACCCTGCAGTGGACCGGAGTCCCATCCAGGGTGTATGCAGTGTGTACAGTATGTGCCCTGCGGTGGACCGGAGTCCCATCCAGGGTGTATGCCTGCCTGTAATTCCCAGGATAGATTCCAGGCCACCTGCAAAGCTGACCAGTTGAATACTCTGTAACTATGACTCTTTATCAGGGCTCCTAAGGTAACTCCATTACATACTACATCCACGTGATATCAAAAGTCACTCTGAAGGGGTTTATTTGTCACCACTATGGTAAACACTGGTTTCACTAAATCTGTAGTCATTTACTACATGCACTGTAGAAAATAGCTGGTAAAACTTTATGTTTTATTAACCGAACCATAGCAGCTTCTATTAAACTACTGAATGTGGCAATATCCACATTGAGAAGCTTATTGGGTATGAAATATAGAGACGCTATTCATGGTAATGTGAATAATCTGCCACTTCTGTTTGACTACATTTTTCATGGAATTCCATTTGCATCTTTTAGCTATCTATTGTGTTTTGCGCTTTGAAAGATTGCTTTAAGCACCTGCATTATTTATCCAAACAAACCATTTGAGATAATAATTTTTAAGAAGAATGATATATAAAAACTAATCATACTACTATCCTTTGACTACTGCAAACTTTTAAAGAGATTAAAGCAGTAACCTTTCAAATGACTTTTCTTGAGCAATCATTTTTGAATTACTACCTACATTTTATATTTCTCTTCCAGAATAAAAAAGTGAAGGATAAGCATAATATCTGATTCTGCATCTTTATTTTTCCAACAAAAGATGTGTTCAGTGAATACAAGTATTATTTTTATTCGCTTTTTGCATTGTGTGATCTGAATGGCAGCAGTCTGACAGTAAAGGAAGCTCACTGGTGTCTTAAATGCACTTTCCACCAGCTTCTTGTCAAAAACATGCTGGAAGTCTGAGTCAGTTTGGAAAAATGTTTCTGCACTATTGCAGCTTTATCTGTATCACAGTCCCATCATTATTGTCCATCCTCTTACTGTTCCGGCCTGAACAATCGAAACTATTTGGTAGAACTGAAAGGAAGCTACGCAGAAATTCTTAACTGGTGGAACTAGATTGGCCAAATCATGTATCTTTCACATAGAAATATAGGGTATAATAGGGTATAACTGAGTTTCAGTAGTGGTTCAGACATATTGAGATGATGGTTCTGATTCAAGCCTGCGTTATTACCATCGCGACTGCGACCCCATCAGCATCATCATCGGCAGCGTTGCCCTTTCCGTTCCAGAAAGGCTGCCTTGCCGGGGATGTTCACCCTGTGTTTTCTCCCTCGCTCTTTTCGCACATGCACTTTCTCCCGCTCTTTGTGGCTTTTGTCCAAAGGTAAATTTCATGGCTCGAGGAGGGGCTGGGGTGCCTTGTGCCACAGCGGAAGGGAAGATTCTCATTAAAGGAGCATATCAGCCGTACAAATAGCAGTGTCTCCCGGCAGTGGTAGCCTTGCTGCTAGAGGGCCTGCTAGAGGGCCTGCAAGCTAATTGGAAAGCTAGAGGCAATGGGGCTGAATGCTGACTAGATATGTTGACTAGATATGCCTTTACTTTAGTAACACAGTAGCCTCAGGTTACCTGTACGAACGCTTCTCGACTTACAATGGGGTCACCTTCAGATGAACACATCATAAGTGGAAAATATTGTAAATTGAATATGAATATAAGATAAATAAATAAGCAAATAAGTATCTGCTGTCACTGAATTAGTAAATATTTGGTCAAGCACAGAAAAACAACATACAAGATGTTGTTAAACACTGTATAAGATGTTTACGCCCTCGATCGCCAGACTGAAAGCATGGATAAATGGATGCTACCATCGCCCAGCACCAGTAGAAAGTATCGTACAGCGTATCGATAGCCTGGGAACAGATCACAGTTCAAAGTTTAGTGACTACTGAATGTGCATTGCTGTCAAAAAAAATATTCTAAGTCGAACCAACATAAATTGTTGAGCATGGGGATAGAACATAGTTGAACATAGTAATAAGAGAGAATACTTAGTCATAGAAATTATACAATATACAGTAATAGAAGGTATTATGCTTGTCTGCTGAAATTAGGAAACTGCTTGTGCATTCAGTCCTGGACTCTGCCCCACAACATATAAAAGACTTGTTTTAAAGGTCTGGGTTTGGTTTGAGGCCCCTGATTGGCCAGTGGGTTATGCATATATCTTTGCCACTTCTCTGCCATTGGCCAGGACCTTCCGCAACTTCATTTGCTGCTTTCCCATTGTCTGGTCCAGGCATTGTCCAAGTCAACAAACACATGTCTGCATGTTTGCATACCAAGGCTGGTTTTCCTCTCAGTATCCTGTGAAGATCTACGGGCTTAGAGGTGGGTTCAAGGTAAAGGTCATTGTTATAATCTGATAATGAAAGTATAGTGATATGTACTTAAAGCTCAGCATGGCAAGCAGTGGAGAATACCTCAGAGAGTGAGAGAAGTGTGTAAAGGTACAAACATGAGAACAGGATCATGCAGAGGAAGGCTTTCATTGCTTATTCCTGTCATAAGGACAAGACGTTTGCGGTTTTGTAACTGTTAAAATGGTGTGGCTACATGGTGTGGCAGCAGCTGGTGAGCGACAACCTCATTCATTCATTCATTCATTCATTCATTCATTTTCTTTTACCGCTTATCTTATACAAAGTCGCAGGGTCCAGAACCTGTCTTGGAAAAAACAGCCATAAGGCACGAAATATTTTAAAAACAATTACTGTATTTATGTCAATTGTGGTATGACATGATATCATCCCTCTACAAATAACTTAGAAACGAACCAAACTAAAGCGATCCTGAGAGACACTACTGTTACTGTTATACTGCTGCCAGACATGGTGCTTCCATCATATCAGCCACCTTCCTGGGATTATGATGCACTGCAGTGTCTACAGTTTACACAGAATGGCGCCATAAATGAAAAACATCCACTCAATGGCGTTTCTCTGGCTTATTAACGAGAGAGGTCAGAGGAGAATGGCCAGACTTGTTAAAGCTAACAGCAAGGCCACCAGGGCAAAGATAACAGCTCAGTACAATGGCAGTGAGCAGAATGGCTTCTCTCAATGTACAGTTTGTCCATCAAAGAAGTTGTGGAGGAAAAAGTGCATCCTACTCTGTACTAAGTAGGTCTGCATAATGAAGTGTCCACTGACTCCTCTTCTTCTTCCCATTTCATTCCCATAATATCCAAAGTGTCAAACTACCCCCCCAGTGTCATATTTCAGGACTTATAACAGTCTTTTGTTTTGTTGTTGAATGCCAATATAAACTGGAATTGTTTTTGAAATCATATTTCTCTGTATGAACATTCATGCATCCATTGCCAACTAGATATGTGCATCACAGGGCACAGGGCAGGGGACACACTGGACGGGATGCTAGTCTATCAGAGGGAACAGGGCAGGGGACACACTGGACGGGATGCTAGTCTATCAGAGGGAACAGGGCAGGGGACACACTGGACGGGATGCTAGTCTATCAGAGGGAACAGGGCAGGGGACACACTGGATGGGATGCTAGTCTATCAGAGGGAACACACTGGACGGGATGCTAGTCTATCAGAGGGAACAGGGCAGGGGACACACTGGACGGGATGCTAGTCTATCAGAGGGAACAGGGCAGGGGACACACTGGACGGGATGCTAGTCTATCAGAGGGAACAGGGCAGGGGACACACTGGATGGGATGCTAGTCTATCAGAGGGAACACACTGGACGGGATGCTAGTCTATCAGAGGGAACAGGGCAGGGGACACACTGGACGGGATGCTAGTCTATCAGAGGGAACAGGGCAGGGGACACACTGGATGGGATGCTAGTCTATCAGAGGGAACACACTGGACGGGATGCTAGTCTATCAGAGGGAACAGGGCAGGGGACACACTGGATGGGATGCTAGTCTATCAGAGGGAACACACTGGATGGGATGCTAGTCTATCAGAGGGAACAGGGCAGGGGACACACTGGACGGGATGCTAGTCTATCAGAGGGAACAGGGCAGGGGACACACTGGACGGGATGCTAGTCTATCAGAGGGAACAGGGCAGGGGACACACTGGACGGGATGCTAGTCTATCAGAGGGAACAGGGCAGGGGACACACTGGACGGGATGCTAGTCTATCAGAGGGAACAGGCCAGGGGACACACTGGACGGGATGCTAGTCTATCAGAGGGAACAGGGCAGGGGACACACTGGACGGGATGCTAGTCTATCAGAGGGAACAGGGCAGGGGACACACTGGACGGGATGCTAGTCTATCAGAGGGAACAGGGCAGGGGACACACTGGACGGGATGCTAGTCTATCAGAGGGAACAGGGCAGGGGACACACTGGACGGGATGCTAGTCTATCAGAGGGAACAGGGCAGGGGACACACTGGACGGGATGCTAGTCTATCAGAGGGAACAGGGCAGGGGACACACTGGACGGGATGCTAGACTATCAGAGGGAACAGGGCAGGGGACACACTGGACGGGATGCTAGACTATCAGAGGGAACAGGGCAGGGGACACACTGGACGGGATGCTAGTCTATCAGAGGGAACAGGGCAGGGGACACACTGGACGGGATGCTAGTCTATCAGAGGGAACAGGGCAGGGGACACACTGGACGGGATGCTAGTCTATCAGAGGGAACAGGGCAGGGGACACACTGGACGGGATGCTAGACTATCAGAGGGAACAGGGCAGGGGACACACTGGACGGGATGCTAGACTATCAGAGGGAACAGGGCAGGGGACACACTGGACGGGATGCTAGACTATCAGAGGGAACAGGGCAGGGGACACACTGGACGGGATGCTAGTCTATCAGAGGGAACAGGGCAGGGGACACACTGGACGGGATGCTAGTCTATCAGAGGGAACAGGGCAGGGGACACACTGGACGGGATGCTAGTCTATCAGAGGGAACAGGGCAGGGGACACACTGGACGGGATGCTAGACTATCAGAGGGAACAGGGCAGGGGACACACTGGACGGGATGCTAGACTATCAGAGGGAACAGGGCAGGGGACACACTGGACGGGATGCTAGTCTATCAGAGGGAACAGGGCAGGAGACACACTGGATGGGATGCTAGACTATCAGAGGGAACAGGGCAGGGGACACACTGGACGGGATGCTAGACTATCAGAGGGAACAGGGCAGGGGACACACTGGACGGGATGCTAGACTATCAGAGGGAACAGGGCAGGGGACACACTGGACGGGATGCTAGACTATCAGAGGGAACAGGGCAGGGGACACACTGGACGGGATGCTAGACTATCAGAGGGAACAGGGCAGGGGACACACTGGACGGGATGCTAGACTATCAGAGGGAACAGGGCAGGGGACACACTGGATAGGATGCTAGTCTATCAGAGGGAACAGGGCAGGGGACACACTGGACGGGATGCTAGTCTATCAGAGGGAACAGGGCAGGGGACACACTGGACGGGATGCTAGTCTATCAGAGGGAACAGGGCAGGGGACACACTGGACGGGATGCTAGTCTATCAGAGGGAACAGGGCAGGGGACACACTGGACGGGATGCTAGACTATCAGAGGGAACAGGGCAGGGGACACACTGGACGGGATGCTAGACTATCAGAGGGAACAGGGCAGGGGACACACTGGACGGGATGCTAGACTATCAGAGGGAACAGGGCAGGGGACACACTGGACGGGATGCTAGTCTATCAGAGGGAACAGGGCAGGGGACACACTGGACGGGATGCTAGTCTATCAGAGGGAACAGGGCAGGGGACACACTGGACGGGATGCTAGTCTATCAGAGGGAACAGGGCAGGGGACACACTGGACGGGATGCTAGACTATCAGAGGGAACAGGGCAGGGGACACACTGGACGGGATGCTAGACTATCAGAGGGAACAGGGCAGGGGACACACTGGACGGGATGCTAGTCTATCAGAGGGAACAGGGCAGGAGACACACTGGATGGGATGCTAGACTATCAGAGGGAACAGGGCAGGGGACACACTGGACGGGATGCTAGACTATCAGAGGGAACAGGGCAGGGGACACACTGGACGGGATGCTAGACTATCAGAGGGAACAGGGCAGGGGACACACTGGACGGGATGCTAGACTATCAGAGGGAACAGGGCAGGGGACACACTGGACGGGATGCTAGACTATCAGAGGGAACAGGGCAGGGGACACACTGGACGGGATGCTAGACTATCAGAGGGAACAGGGCAGGGGACACACTGGATAGGATGCTAGTCTATCAGAGGGAACAGGGCAGGGGACACACTGGACGGGATGCTAGACTATCAGAGGGAACAGGGCAGGGGACACACTGGACGGGATGCTAGACTATCAGAGGGAACAGGGCAGGGGACACACTGGACGGGATGCTAGTCTATCAGAGGGAACAGGGCAGGGGACACACTGGACGGGATGCTAGTCTATCAGAGGGAACAGGGCAGGGGACACACTGGACGGGATGCTAGTCTATCAGAGGGAACACACTGGACGGGATGCTAGTCTATCAGAGGGAACAGGGCAGGGGACACACTGGATGGGATGCTAGTCTATCAGAGAGAACAGGGCAGGGGACACACTGGACGGGATGCTAGACTATCAGAGGGAACAGGGCAGGGGACACACTGGACGGTATGCTAGTCTATCAGAGGGAACATTATGATTAATTATTAATAACATTTAATAACATTATTACCTGAACATCCTTTTAATGCAATTAATGTTGAAAATATTGTTTTATAATATAATATAATACATTTTATAATTATGTTACTTGTTGCTCTACCTTGCCCTTCATTTGTTTTTATGTTATTAATCATAGTTTCAGTTGGAGTTGGTCCTTTCAGGTATGGGGAGATCCTGCCCTTAGCCAAGGAGGTTAAATACCTTGGGAGTCTTTTCCATGAGTCATGGTAAGAGAGTATCAGAGTGGCTGACTGGTGCCTGCAGTTTTGCCATCACTGGGCAAGTCCATGGTGGTAAAGCGAGACTAGAGGCATAGGGGAAGCTTGTGGTTTACCAGTCAGTCTACATCCCTGTCCTAACCTGCGGTCATCACCTGTGGGTAATGACTGAAAGATCAAGGTCGTGACTACAAGCACAGAGTTGCTGTGACAGGGTGAGGACTTTGGAGATGCAGAAGAATCTTGAAACAGAGTTTCTGTTCTTTAGTGTTGCCCCCAAGACCCTCACCACGACAAGCAGCATGAAGATGGACACATGGATAATTGGCTTGCCTTACAGAGAGCCAGTTCATTTTCTGACACTATGCATAGGCATGATAATCATCAGCATCATCTATCCTTCACAACCACTTATCCAGTATAGGGTCACAGTCAACTTCTGTTAAGGTTCAATAACTTGTATAGTTCAGTAATTAGATTTTAGTCTTTATGTCGTGCTGGAAAAACCTGGCTAGGGCTCTCAAAACGCTTTCCCAACATTTCGGGACAATTGAGTTTTCCACTGGGCTACCAAAATTTATCTAACACTCTGCCTGATGGGCTATCAGAAATGATCCCCTAAGTAAAATTCACCTTTTCTGCTTCTTTGACATGCTATTTGAGTATGCATACTCAGTTGTATATGGATGTGTGTATATGGATGTGTATGGATACTCAGCTGTATATGGATGTGTGTATATGGATGTGTATGGATACTCAGCTGTATATGGATGTGTGTATATGGATGTGTATGGATACTCAGCTGTATATGGATGTGTGTATATGGATGTGTGTGGATACTCAGCTGTATATGGATGTGTGTATATGGATGTGTATGGATACTCAGCTGTATATGGATGTGTGTATATGGATGTGTATGGATATTTAGCTGTATATGGATGTGTATGGATACTCAGCTGTATATGGATGTGTGTATATGGATGTGTATGGATACTCAGCTGTATATGGATGTGTGTATATGGATGTGTATGGATACTCAGCTGTATATGGATGTGTGTATATGGATGTGTATGGATACTCAGCTGCATATGGATGTGTGTATATGGATGTGTATGGATACTCAGCTGTATATGGATGTGTGTATATGGATGTGTATGGATACTCAATTGTATATGGATGTGTGTATATGGATGTGTATGGATACTCAGGTGTATATGGATGTGTGTATATGGATGTGTATGGATACTCAGGTGTATATGGATGTGTGTATATGGATGTGTATGGATACTCAGCTGTATATGGACGTGTGTATATGGATGTGTATGGATACTCAGCTGTATGTGGATGTGTGTATATGGATGTGTATGGATACTCAGCTGTATATGGATGTGTGTATATGCAGGGCTAGACATAAGCCGCGGCCAATGGCCGTCGTGCCTTTCAAAATTGGCCGCACGCCTCCTCAAAATTGATGTACCTTACGGCCAAGATTGGCCTGCCTTTAATGTTTGTCTGGCCGTATGCCCCCTTTTTACCGAAAGTAACGTTCATTACACAAAAGACTTGCGCACGACACGGTCCACTTTACCTCGTCAACAATCGATGCATCTGTACTGAACCCGAACCCAACCTTCGATACGAGAAACGAGGTCAACCCGCACATCTCGTAATTCCCAACTACTGAATGAACCGCAATGAATTCTGGACTAATACGATCATGTGTTCGTCGCATGATTGGCTGGTACGGTATGTATCGTCCAGTCTACTATGGAGCCACAGCAATGACAATGGTGCATCATCGGGGGTTACGTTTTTGATTGGAAAAGCCATCCGACGGTTTCAGAATAACAGATAGGTGTCCTCTTCGGTAATCATCGTGTAGTTGTCGTCTGCTGCTTATGCTGTCACCATGCCTCGCAAAGATCGAGAACGTAAAAGAAAGCAAGCTGAACTCGCGGCTACTGCCGCAAAATGTTGCAAATTATCTACTTTGTTCAGGTAAGTGTCAGATGGTGTTGTAAAAAAACATTTGCCGAGGCAGAGCAGATTTGACTCAGAGAAGTACCAAGCTCTGCTGGGAGGATATAGGACTGGTAGCGTGCAGTGTGCAAAAAACGAACGTCAAGTCAATTATGTACACTAAAAGAATACGGGTGTTCTGAGCAAACAAATACAAAAATATTGACGGCTCCTTTATTGTTGGATTTTGTTTTTTGAAATAAAACTATATATATATATATATATATTCTGTCTCAAATCGAAGGTCGTATTGCGTAGGTTGCCTAAACTTGGTAATTACAGTAATTTTGGCCTTGTGCCCAGGCTTAATGGCCTTGTGCCCTAGAAAAAATATGAATAGCCAAGGCCAAAGTGGCTGTGCCCTCCTAAATCCTTATGTCTAGCCCTGTATATGGATGTGTATGGATACTCAATTGTATATGGATGTGTGTATATGGATTTGTATGGATACTCAGCTGTGTATGGATGTGTGTGCCTCAAAAGAGAGAAGATGGAATGAGCAAAATCTAAAGGATTCCAGGCTGCCTGTACTCGTACTTGCGTAAATGGCAAATAAATCATCATTTAATTTCATAAGTTGAGGGAAGCTGCAGACTTTTATATTTCTTCTGAACACCAGGTACTTTTTTTGGCAGATATACAGTTCTATGTGGAAGTTTCCAGTAGTCAAAAGGAGTTTTTAAAGCTATTTTTGGGGTAATAAATGTGTACATGCTCAGAACAAAAAACACAATCCAACATTAGAACCTATGCAAACCAAGTAATCTAAGTCAACAATTGATATGTCCAAAGCATCCCTCCCAGTCCAATCTGAATTTTGCAAAACCACTCCCAGTTTGCATGGTCAAAATTTTTAACTACTTACTGTAGGTATAAGCAAAATAGATTCAGTGGACAACATTTGTCTGTGGTCTAAGTGAAAGAAAATGTTTTGTTGACATTTGTTCAGTCTTCTTTATTGTCCTATAGCTAAATGTTCCACTGAATACATTTTACTGTGTTGGGTAATAGTTTTGTTGACATTTGTTCAGTCTTCTTTATTGTCCTATAGCTAAATGTTCCACTGAATACATTTCACTGTGTTGGGTAATAGTTTTGCTGTTCTGTAGCTCTGGCGCAGGCATTGTTCATTATACAGTAGCTGGTACTGCACTGTCACCTTTGTTAAATGTAGCACCACAACCCCAAGTAAAAGCCTTTCATCTCCCTGCAGACGTGTACAAGGTGAAACACCTCTGGCATCCTGGGGTCATTTCTGACAGTTTGTGGCTGATTTTGTTTCCTTTTTTGTCTAATTATATCCACATCTAGCTAAACTACTTGCAAAACTATTTAAACACAAGATTAAAATTTGATTTGTAAATCAATGGTTGAAATAATGTTTAATTATGGTCGATATTGTTAATGGAAAAATTAATGGATAGTGTAATTAAGACTCAGTGGATTACATAATCTGCCATGCTGTATATTCTGGAGGTAAACAAATGTAGAGGTTCGAGTGTGAAGAAGCTTCAGGCTGCTGTGGTATTTTCAGGTTCCACTCTGGCTCACAAAGAGTGCTGACCGTAAAAATAACCAGAGCTTCCAGGCACCTTCTGGGCTACAAATAATGTCTGATTGTTGCAGCTTCTCTATGTGTGAAATGTAACAAAGCAGTAATGACCAGAGCTGCTGTCGTTTCTGCCAGCTGCACCCCGAGACGCGTGTCTCTGCATAAGCAGGGCCTTTCTCCTGTTTACCTCCCTGATGACATCAGTTATCTATTTGCAAATGCAATAATATTGATTTATTCTTTTGCCATGTAAGGTCATTTTTTTCTTATGCTAAGGCCCTTGGGGAAATTATTGGTCATCTTCTAACCAGAAGGCCCATTTGTGTTTCAGCAATATTCTACTACCTTCTTTGCTCCAAAATGTTACATTTAAGAGCTTCACTGTCTGCAGTTCAGGCAGTGATATCTTGTGTGGCAGCATTCTTTAGCTTAGCAGACAATGTACAGATTGACATGATGTGTATGTGCTGTGTATGTTCAGTCTTTGGATTCAGTGTGACAGTGCTAAGACTATCTGCTCACTTACGGGATCAGATTGCGCATGACTGATATGCAGACTTTACACTGAAGAATTAGAGAGGTCCTTGCAGAAATGTTTACTGCAGAATGTTTGAGTATAGAGTAGAGAATTAAGTACAGAGTACATGCACAATCAAACGTAGGAGTTCTGCAAAATAATATGTCAAATGTTCTTCTTGTCCCACACTTAAGAGTGCTTATTCTTTCTTGCCCTAGTATAATACAAAAATAAGTCTCTGGGTAATTCCTAAAGATATTGTTTCTTCCACTAGATATTTAAATTAACAGGAGTTTGCCTGAACAGTATTTGTCCAAATGAATATTCATGCTGATGTATGATTTTTTAACAAGTATGGATTTGATTAATTAATTGAAAGTGCCTGGGTAGGATCTCTGGTAAATTTATTATCCTCTATGTCTGACTAAATTTCCAGTTCGCTGTGGTTTGATGAGTAGCTACTGTTGCATAAATTCACTTAATACCGATTGCATTTACTGTGTAAGACAATACAAAGAAGTCAAAGTAATTGCAATTCGGTGTTCTAAGCATGGTGCTAATTAGCAACTGACCAAATAAGTTCACTCTACATTACATTTGCCCTCGTTATCGATATTTATGGCTGCATTTGCATGTCCCTCAGGTGTGAGCTGAAAAAATGCTCTTGCTAATGGGGAAGAGAAATTCCGGGGATGAAATAAAGATGCTTCATATATTTCAGCTGAAAAGCTTTGATGCAGCTAATTATCCTCCTGCTTGTCATAGTCAGTCTCTGACAGATTCAGCTGGTCACATGACATCATGCTGAGTAGCAGCTAAAGATGACATCATGCTGAGTAGCAGATAAAGATGACATCATGCTGCCAGGGGGCCCAGATATATTTGGGAAGGACCTTCAAGAATCCTGCATACTGATAGTCTGAGGTATTACATTGAAGGCAGTTACTCTCGGCTGACTTAAAGGGAGAAATGCAAGAGCCACAAAATTATAATTGGTGTGTACATACATACCAATTATATACATACATACATACATGTGTGCTGTAGTAAATTAATGTGAAGAGAACAGGAAAGTTAAAAGTGGGCTTTGCATATAACTTACGGTTTGTCTCTGAGTACTCGGTGCAACAATTAGTCCCGGTGCATCAGTCACCCTGTCATGGAATCAGGCCATGTTCTACTGAAGTACCACGGCAGCCCCCCCCCCCCCCCCCCCACACACACACATACACACACACACCACCCAACCTGTTTCCCGTGTGCCCCTCCAGCAGGTAATACAGGCACCCTTGAAGACAGAGTAATTACTGCTACTAGTCTTATCAGCAGTGTTTATATGGGTAAAGGACGAGGGGCAGATCCTGAGGGACACGCAGAAGCCAAGGAAATTATTTTTTTCTTTTTTCCCTTTTCTGCCCCCCCCTCCCCATTTATCACCAGCAGTTTATTGTCTCTTTGTGAAAGCAGAGAGCTCTGGTCGCTGTACTGTCCCCATACGATGGACATCCCTGGTACCTTAAGAGTGTTTGCTGTTAGGAACTGGAGTGAAGCCTAAAGATGCATGAATGGTGAAAGTGCACTGCTCTTTAAATCAGTGGTAAGCAACTCCAGTCCTGGAGTGCCGGTATCCAGAAGGTTTTCTGTCCTACCTGAGTTACTATTTGCCTGAGAACAGCTGTGGTTCATCAGAGACCCGGTAGGATGGAAAACCTGCTGGATACCGGCAATCCCGGATCAGGGTTCCCTCCCCCTGCTTTAAATCCATGCCCTTAATAGATGGTCTGTTTTGTTAATGTATGTTATGGAGGAATCAGATGAGAATTGTTGCATATTCAGCCTGCACGGCAGCAGTATCTGATTGATTGTATGAACGAACGAATGTTACATTTATACAGTGCTTTTCAAGACACCCAAAGTGCCTTGCAGAACCAATGGGGGGCCGCTTCAACCACCACCACTGTGTAGCCCCCACCTGGATGAGGTGATGGCAGCCATTGTATTGGCTGGTTTTGATTATTGGGGGGGTTTCAACCTCCCCTCCCCCCATAATTTACACCCATGACCACCCCTGCACTTTCCAAGGATGCCCAGAGATCTTTTATGTCAGGACCTCAGTTTTGCATCTAATCCAAAGGACGGCACCATTTCTACAGCACAGTGTCCCCATCTCTGCACTGCGGTCCACACTGACCACTGGAGGGGCTAAGCTGGCAGCCACACCACACTGGCATCCCAGCTTACCTAGTTAATCTCCCATCCACGTACTGGGTAGGCCCAAACCTGCTTAGTGTCAGATGGGTTACCATGTCTGACCTGCAGGTGGTCTGGCTGCCTGCTGCTGGTCATTGTAGGATGGGCTTGCAGATTTGTTGGCCAAATATCTTGTAATAGGTGTGATATTTCAAAGGTGGTTAGTGGTTGGACCTGCCGGGATGTGCAAAAGCAGCAAAATAAATATATAACTGGATATAAGTGCATCTGGTATCCCATCTAGGATATGCCCTTCCTCAAACCCTGTGCTTCCTGGGACGGACTCAAAACCACCACCAAAACCCTCCAATAGATAAGTGGTTTTTGATGAATGTATACAAGAGCAAGCTTTTTAATTTGATTAATCATGATTACGACCATGCACAGGTATGAACAAGCACACAGACTCACACGCATAGCCAAGGTTAGCGGAGACACACACATATGGGCAGCCTGGACCAAATAATGAGTTGCCTCATTGCTGTTTGTATGCTAAATATGTCTCCGGTCCATTACTGTGGTGTTTGAGAGTTGACATTGCTGTATGAGGATGGGGCAGAGTAAGCGGCATGTCTCATCAGACACGGGGAACGCGAGCACACAGGGACCTCAGGGCACTGCATTCCAATCCTTTTATTGCATCTTAGTATTGCTGAGTACTTACAAAAATTTTACATCGAGTGCATTTTGTCCCTGCTGAGAGGTGAAGCAACTTCTCACATATGGCTGGGCTTCAGGTTAAACAGAATTGTTTTGATCCAACTGCAGATCAGCAGTGCAGTTCAAATGCAAGGGCTTATCCCACTGATTTGCTTCACAGTTTAATTAGCTGTCTGTTTTATACTGTCGGCATTTGAAGATTTAAAATATTTCACCTTGAATTAAAGAAATACTCAATTTGACCGCAGCATTTTTGTGGAGATTACACTGGCAAGCAGCAGTAAGATTGGAACGCTGCTTCACCCCCCCACAGTGGGTGAGATTGTGGTTCCACTGTCACCGTCTGATTCCATTTCCTGTAGCTCACCTTACTGGGTGCCCTGGAAGTCCCACCAAGTGTGAGCACTGAAGCATCATTTTTCCCACCAGATGTACAGTCGACCGTTCTGCATCACAACTTTCCCCATCAAGGTTTTTATATATACTGGGGTTGGCATAAGAAATTAAATGTGAATTTTTTGGTAGTTTTGAGAAAGCCGTAGATGACACACAAAAGCCAGCAGATGAGACACAAAAAGTTTAGTAACTCATAAATGCATAAAATATATGTACAGTGCTGGTTTGGAGGATGCCAAGCATGTTTAACGGCAGCCTCTGATGTGATTTCTCGCAGTGAACTCGCAGTGATCTCGCAGTGATCTTTGTATCTGGCGTTTCTCTTATCTTTTTACTTTGCTTCACTCCACTCGCATGCTCACTT
The DNA here is from genome assembly GCF_048594095.1 of Paramormyrops kingsleyae. NCBI lineage: Eukaryota > Metazoa > Chordata > Actinopteri > Osteoglossiformes > Mormyridae > Paramormyrops > Paramormyrops kingsleyae. Next base: position 22,693,553 of record NC_132803.1, read on the forward strand.
TGCTGGCCAAAGAGACCAAAACATTTTCTGTGAGGGGGCTGCACCTTCACCCCACAATGGTGAAGGGTTGACGGAATTTTTGATAGTTTTTACCTATTATGTATATGCCCTCCGTGACACCCCTGTCCTCCTTGTGTAAATCGCCACCTAAGCAGGTCTTGAGCCAAACTGTAGTGGCAGCCTGTAGATCTGGAAATCCTCAACCTTCATGCCTGGGCAGTGTGATCAACAGCTTGTCTCAAACCTTTATAAACTCACCCACGGACACACACCCACTGGCACAGACAGACCTTGTATGTTTCGTGAAAAAAAAAAAAGAAGAAGAAATGAATAAATAAAATGAATGAGTCCTCCTCCACTCGGAGGTGAGATGCAGCCTGTCACCTTTGTGATCGTCCTGTGGGAATTCGTGACATCAAGTCGTATACCAGCACAGTCCATCTCCTGCTCTGTTAGGCAACATTCTGTCTTAATGTTTTATACAGATGATTTCAGAAAGACATTCTGAGACAGTAACTATAGTGTTTCATGTGTCACTGTGCTGGTCATGATCATTCGGTGCCGATACCTCTTTGTTCTGTACCTGTAAGGGTCATTTTGCTATGGACACATCTATCCCACAGCTAGGGCATTTGGCTTGTCAGAATCCACACTGTCAGCTCACAGCTTTTCGGATATACCCCGAGTGGTTAGCTGTCTGAAACCGAACTGCATCATTTTGCAATGTATACAGGTATGGTGATGCAACCTGAGAATACCTTGAACTGATTAATTTCATGCAGGCCAGGCTTTCAGATAAAAAATAATAATAATTAAATAAAATAAAAAATCTGCCATAACTGCCAATCCTGGGCAATAAGCTCAGTTTTGTGAGCGGTTACAATGCCGATTCAGCGCGTGGCTACAACGTTCATGGCCCCCTGTTCAACAAGGCAGGTCTAAATCCTTCAGGTATATCCTAATTTTGTAGAGTTTGATGTGTTCATGGGACAATAAGGGAGGGGCTTGCATTTTATTTCTTAAACCAATCACAGTCTTCATCATATGACTTCACCACATCAGTCCATTTTTTCTTATTTTCAGCTTCCAGCCCTGAGGTTTAGGGGCACTGTGTGTCTCAGCAGGCTAAACCTCTGTCTCTGTGATCGCAAGGTTGCTGGTTCAAGCCTTGTTATTGTTATTATTGTACTTTAGAAATCTGTGCACCTTGCCACTTAACACAAAACACCAATTTTAATTAATGCAGTGATGTCATATGGTGAAAACTGTGATTGTTTGAAGAAGTGAAACACAAACCCGTCTCTTGTTGATCCAGGGGCACTCTGAACTCTGCAAAATCAGGACGTGCTATCCTTCACCGTTAAGGCTTTTAGATTGGTGATGTGCATTGTTTTATGTATGTCATATAGTTTGAGGACTGACTTGTGAAGTCACATTTTTCCACCAAAATTATCCTCTTTTATTCTGAAGTACTTTAAAGCAGTTTAAAGAGTTTTTATACCTCTGCTACAGTGTTAATATCTTGAATCTCGTGCCAACCAAGTTTTATTTTATTGCTCATTGATTACTAAAATGAGTTTCAAGATCTAGTTTAGAAAAGTGATGAACTACACACTGGTCCTTGGGGGTCATTTACTGAGCAGAAAAAATCCAGTTACCTCTCTCCCCAAGGATGTCTGGGAAGCTCTTTCGGCAGACATCACTACGGACGACCTTACGGCTCAGGCCTACCTCAGGCTGCCTTATTATCATGCCATTAGAATCCGCAGCGTTACGTCGTTTGCATCCATTCGTCATTTCAGTTTAAACATTGTTCAGTGATGAACCCAGACAGCTTCCAGTCCAACTTCAGATGCCAGATAATGATAGATTATGTTAATGAAATGAGTACTTTTTGTTATAGAAAACCACAATATAATTAAATGTTAAACGGCTTAATTCTTCTGAGAAATAGATATTTTGTGTTCTATATTGTTCAGTTCCGAGAAGCATAGACCATTGAACATTCTAGCAATTTTTATGCATTCTTTTTTACTTTGTTTATTGAATAGTGAACTAACTAACCTTTGAGCTCAACTAACTGGCTGATGAACTATGAACAGAATTCTTCATCAGATTACGAATTTGTCTGTGGTCATTATGTTGTACATTGTTTTTCCAAACATCATCACCATTAGATGCAGCTTTCAGTTAAGTATTTACTACATATAAAAATATGCATACTAGTAATTCTGCATGTTTATTTGACTAAAACATTAACTTAAATAAAGATTATTAAAATTAACAACATACCATTTTATTGTATCAAGTTTTTATTGATATGCTAAATATGTACTTATGTAAACAATTTAGTATTATCTACAATAATAGTATGAATGAAGTAGGATAATATTATGAAATGGAAATTTCAACTAGGTCAGGTATGTGGGTGATCCTTGTGATTCTGGCAGAAAAGTCCTCCCACACGCTTTTGATTTCATATCATCTATATCCAGAAACAAATAAATAGATAATCTTCATTCTTCTATGTGTGTGACTGCAGGCCTAATGCAGGCTGCACGTGGACTGAAAGTTATGAATCGTGTCGCTGTAGAAAATTGAATATCATACAATACAAGGCTGGGACTGCAGGACAGCTAGGCTGTTACAGAAGGGGAGGGATTGGTATGCATGTATTTACGGGCAGGATTTCTTGAGTCAAGCTGCTGTCAGTCCTGCTCAGTGGGTCATGTCCCTGTGTGGTTTCGTGCGGCGCTTGGGGTGGCCTCTTTGGTGACATTGACACCGGAGGAGACAAATTCAGTGGGGTTTGGGTGCTGTGCAATCACATAGGGTTCTTAGCATGTAAACAGGAATTTTGGGTAAATCTGGCAACTTTTGAAATTTGAAATGAAATTTCTTTTTAGCAAAGAAAACGTGATAGTGTGATGATTGTATCATGTTAGAAAAATCAATTACTTAGTGAGGAAAATTTTTAAGCATTTCAGTGCGCCAACCCCAGTAGCCTTAAAAGCAGTGAATTCCCTCCTCAAAGCTATGTAATGGACAGCAGTGAATTACAGTACCTCCTCAAACCTCTGTAGTGGACAGCAGTGAATTACCTCCTCAAACCTCTGCAGTGGACAGCAGTGAATTACCTCCTCAAACCTCTGCAGTGGACAGCAGTGAATTCCCTCCTCAAACCTCTGCAGTGGACAACAGTGAATTCCCTCCTCAAACCTCTGTAGTGGACAGTAGTGAATTACCTCCTCAAAGCTATGTAATGGACATTAGTGAATTGCCTCCTCAAACCACTGTAGTGGACATTAGTGAATTACCTCCTCAAACCTCTGTAGTGGACAGCAGTGAATTACCTCCTCAAACCTCTGTAGTGGACAGCAGTGCATTCCCTCCTCAAACCTCTGTAGTGGACAGCAGTGAATTACCTCCTCAAAGCTATGTAATGGACAGCAGTGAATTGCCTCCTCAAACCACTGTAGTGGACATTAGTGAATTACCTCCTCAAACCTCTGTAGTGGACAGCAGTGAATTACCTCCTCAAACCTTTGCAGTGGACAGCAGTGAATTGCCTCCTCAAACCTCTGTAGTGGACAATAGTGAATTCTCTCCTCAAACCTCTGTAGTGGACAGTAGTGAATTCCCTCCTCAAACCTCTGTAATGGACAGCAGTGAATTACCTCCTCAAAGCTATGTAATGGACAGTAGTGAATTACCTCCTCAAACCTCTGTAGTGGACAGTAGTGAATTCCCTCCTCAAACCTCTGTAGTGGACAGCAGTGAATTACCTCCTCAAAGCTATGTAATGGACAGCAGTGAATTACCTCCTCAAACCTCTGTAGTGGACAGCAGTGAATTACCTTCTCAAACCTCTGTAGTGGACAGCAGTGAATTACCTTCTCAAACCTCTGTAGTGGACAGCAGTGAATTACCTCCTCAAACCTCTGTAGTGGACAGTAGTGAATTCTCTCCTCAAACCTCTGTAGTGGACAGTAGTGAATTCCCTCCTCAAACCTCTGTAGTAGACAGTAGTGAATTACCTCCTCAAACCTCTGCAATTGACAGCAGTGAATTACCTCCTCAAACCTCTGTAGTGGACAGTAGTGAATTACCTCCTGAAACCTCTGTAATGGAGAGTAGTGAATTCTCTCCTCAAACCTCTGTAGTGGACAGCAGTGAATTACCTCCTCAAAGCTATGTAATAGACAGCAGTGAATTACCTCCTCAAACCTCTGCAGTGTACAACAGTGAATTACCTCCTCAAAGCTATGTAATGGACAGCAGTGAATTACCTCCTCAAACCTCTGCAGTCGACAGCAGTGAAGGTTGTTGTTCCACAAAGCTGAATCTTCAGATTGCTCCCTTTAACCTCTTGTGACTCATTAATGCTTCAGCAACAGATGAAGAAATTGTTGAATGTTTGGTGTTTAACCTTTTTTCTTCTAAAGCCAGACCTCTCCCTGGTCGCCGCCACTAGCTGACAGGATGTTAATTGGAGGTGAAATATGACTGTCGGATGTCTGCAAGACAGCGGAGGGTCATAAATTACCAGGGGAGGAGAGCTGTTACAACAAAACAGCCAGCACAGGGCTGCCTTGCAAATGTCACTGTTTGTTTTAGGACTGGTTTGTCGCTGCATTCTCATATGAACAATTATTTCCACCACAGCTAGGGCCGTAGCCAGCTATGAGATCACCAAGGTCCGGACCTCGGTAATTTTTTAAGAGCTAAAAATAAAATTTGAAGCTAAATATTCACCTGACTAAAAAAATTATAATTATTATTATCTTACGTTTCGCATAACGAATTACTTTAAAAAAAATGTACAGCTTATGAAGGGATCAGTATCAATAATGTGATTGATGAGGCACACACCCAACCTGGGCGTCCCCCGGCCCCCGCAGCTTTTATTCACATGCGTGCATATTTTTGACAATGGATGCAAGTTGTCATACTTTTTCGCCAGCTTTAGCCACAGTTTAGCTTGCATCCTGTGCCTTCTTCAGCTGTTTTAGGACCCATAGATTTCTTGCAGAAACCTCTTGCAGCCTTTGTGATTGGGGATAAAGGAGAGCATTGTGATATGATATGTGCCTCACAACTGGCCGTTCGTAAGTTACACCTCTCTCCCGCATATCGGGCTGTGCCATAGAGATGTATCCTTGTAGCATGCAAGTGCAGTTGGCAGCACTTCCCCGTCCTTACTGGCATCCAATCCCAGCACTCCTCTGTCCCTTTCCCTCTTTTGCCTGTTTTCAGCCGTCTTCTCATCTGCTGACGTAATTCCCAGCACCCACTGTCCCCCTCATCCAAACTATAGCCGTAGCTGTACGCTGCACTACGCTGTCTATATAAAGGATATTATATGTAAGTGGCACATTTGGTGACATTTGGCTAAGGAAAGGGGAAGTGCTGAGAATAGGGGAAGGGGGAGAATTCTCTGCTTTGTTGCCTAGCAACGTGCGCTGCGTTCATCTGAAGGTGGGATGTCATGTTTCTGCAGTGAATGCGCACCATTGAAAAGAGATTACATCGTGTTACAGGCAGATGACTCTTATGCTTATTGCTGAGCGAAGCCACTTCAAAGGGAAGCTCAATCTTCTCATTTATAAAGAAACGTCCTAGCTGCTCTGCTATTGTTGCTCGAGAGTCATCGTCAGAAAAAGCTGAAACTGAAAGGCAACAATAGTGTGAAATAAGAAAGTAAATTAAGAAGGGAAATATATCTGAATTTCCCGTTCATGTATTTTGCTTTGCATGAATACAGAGGGCTAGTTCTAAGCAGGGGTGTATTTATTTGTCGACTGAATGCATTAATAATATAGTGTATATGGATTTTTTTTTACATTGCTATTTTAAATGACCACGTTTCACTGCCAGATGTGTTTGACAAGCCGGAAAGTAGCTTTGTTGACCCTACCTGTATATTTCTGTGAACATGGTTTTTATTGAAGCCATTTGTCTTTGTAAAAGAATAATCTGGTTTTATGGTAAGGTGACTGATAGAGAACTTTAAGAGCATGTTCTAATGTCATACATGACATAGGTCTTTTCGTATACAGTAGAGTTGACACCTCGTAGTCCCAGGGTTTTGGTGTCCAGTGGGTCTCCATGTATTTCGCCCTCCAGCTGAATGCCAGTTGCCACTGCAAAAATCTGCTGACCACACAAACAAAATCTACACACACAGACAACTGCTACCCACCTTTGGGTGAACAATCATTAAAGATGCTTATGTTTTTCTGTTTTTTATTTAGTTTTTTTTGTTTTATATAATCTGATTTACTCATGTATGAACATTGACTAGACTGGGTTCGAATCTTCGAGCAGACTAGGTGCGTTGACGACATCACATGACGACATCTTGTGATGACTCCACGTGAGCGACTCGATCTTCCCCACTTTCGGCTGCCACTCCACATGCCTGACGATCCTCTGTTTCCTCCCTGCAGCTCATCTCCAGTGATGCAGATGGAGCTATACAGCGAGCCGGGCGATTCCGCGTGGAGAACGGATCGTCTGACGAGGTCAGTGCAAAGGAGCATCTTCAGAGCTGGAGAGCAAAGATGTGCTTTAGGCGGACGTGGCGTAGTGCTGAACCCGGGACCCAGGATTCCTCGTAGGTGTACCATTCAGAGAATGCAGCAGCTGCATCACTCACTGTATGAGTAAAAAAATTGTGTGAAAATGGGAATTCAGTTCAGATCAGAATGCTGAATAAAAATGACAAACAACAATAATCCATTTCCCGGGTTGGTAAAGAGAAATGGCTGCTTTCTGCTTAAAACAGTAAAATTGTGTTAGAGCAGACATCATCTGACCGGTTTTCCTTCAGTGATTGTGCTCCTCTTCACTTTTGATCCTTTGCAGATTTTCATTAAATCTGAGCCCCCAAGATCTGGCTTGTAATTAAGAGTTAGGGGAATAATTCATCGTTTTCCCTGCCTTTTGATAACGAGGCTGCCAGCCACTGAAGGAGCGGGTCTTAAGCCTCCTTACTCCGCAGGCCTTCAGGACCAAGGTGCCGGTCGTGTTCCTTATCGAGATGCGTTTTCATGGTAATGTGCATTTGGAGAGTTTTGCTTATCGTAACCTGACATCACATCCAGCAGCACTGGCAACCAAATAGCTTCACTAAGACGGGCCACAGACATGTGTCTGTCTCGCAGCGCCCCCCCCCACCTGCGCTTTTGGGGGGGAGGGGCGGGTTCTGCATGTCCTTGTCGGAGTCGGTGCACTGTTACTCCACCCTAGAGGGAAAAACAAAGAAGGCACTTTGTCCATATAAATATTTTAGCTATCATCCCTGCATCCATCCTTTCAGACCTTCGGAGGGGCTTTTACGCCTCGTTCCTGTGCATCACGGGAGCCTAACAAAGAGGCCAAAGGCATAATATGTGGGTTAGTTTATGGTTGGGCCTGAATCCCTCATGTGGAGTTTGTTACATTGCCTCAGCGCAAGGAAACAGAGCACCTGACAGTCACTATGACAACATGGACCATCTCGGCGTAAATGCAGACACCCTGTCATTCCCCCCCGGCTACCCAGAGAGCCAAGCTTGCCACTTTGCTTTTTCACCGAATCTTATACTTTTAATTAATTAAAATTCCAACACTTGTGGCATCCTTTTCAGAACACTGGGTGCAATCTGTACCTTAAAATGAGAACAGGGTGCATTGCACTGAATGACTTCACACTGATTAGTAGCCAGATGTTGAATCTAAACACAGAGGGATCCTGTGATGTGACAGGCCGGTTGCAGACACCCTACATACTACCCCATGAAAGCAGAACATGGTAACTGCACTGACACTGAACAGTAAAAAACTATGAGATTTTGGTCATAACTCAGTTTTGGTAAAATATGCAGGTATGGCAGCATAGGCATCGAGTCCCGGTAGTTCCTTTGGTGAATCTGGGCTTCAGTAAGATTCCCAGGCCCGGTAGTTCCTTTGGTGAATCTGGGCCTCAGCAAGGTTCCCAAGCCCGGTAGTTCCTTTGGTGAATCTGGGCTTCAGTAAGGTTCCCAAGCCCGATAGTTCCTTTGGTGAATCTGGGCTTCAGTAAGGTTCCCAGGCCCGGTAGTTCCTTTGCTGAATCTGGGCTTCAGCAAGGTTCCCAAGCCCGGTGGTTCCTTTGGTGAATCTGGGCGTCAGTAAGGTTCCCAGGCCCAGTAGTTCCTTTGGTGAATCTGGGCTTCAGTAAGGTTCCCAAGCCCGGTAGTTCCTTTGGTGAATCTGGGCTTCAGTAAGGTTCCCAGGCCCGGTAGTTCCTTTGGTGAATCTGGGCTTCAGCAAGGTTCCCAGGCCCGGTAGTTCCTTTGGTGAATCTGGGCTTCAGCAGGGTTCCAAAGCCTGGTAGTTCCTATGGTGAATCTGGGCTTCAGTAAGGTTCCCAGGCCCGGTAGTTCCTTTGGTGAATCTGGGCTTCAGCAAGGTTCCCAAGCCCGGTAGTTCCTATGGTGAATCTGGGCTTCAGCAAGGTTCCCAAGCCCAGTAGTTCCTATGGTGAATCTGGGCTTCAGCAAGGTTCCCAAGCCCAGTAGTTCCTTTGGTGAATCTGGGCTTCAGTAAGGTTCCCAGGCCCAGTAGTTCCTTTGATGAATCTGGGCTTCAGTAAGGTTCCCAGGCTGTAGGGGATGTTGGCATGCAATGTCGCATCTGATGTGACGTTTGTGGAGTGTATCTGGAAGAGGACACGGCCACGGCTTTCTCATTAGCTACAGCATGTGTCTCACGTGCTGGAAGCCACTAGCAGCAATAAGTGTTAATGTGATGAAAACACTCCCTAATTTCCTTGCTCACGATGCTTCCAGCGACAATATCTGGAATTAAATGTTAAACAGCGACATTTTAAACACTTAAATTAATGCTGTAATTGTTGTGCCGTGTACAGAAGAAAGAAATCAGAAATTATTAATTGTGCCAGCTATGTTTACCTTTGGCTTCCTTTATAGTAGGAACCCATCGTTGCAGGAAGGATTCCATCCACGTAGAGGCAAGCCGGCTTGGTACAGCAAAGGTATTTCACTGACATCCGATAGGTCGGCCCCTTGTGACAATCTGCTGCAAAGGTGGGAAAGAAGCAATGCACGGGGAAGCAGGTGAAGCACGCCTCGTGCAGAGACTGCAAGCTCGTCACTGCGGAGGGGATGGCTGACTCACCATAGCTCTGGCAGGCCTCATATCCCCAGCCCTGGTCTCCTCACCTGGCACCCATCATTGCTGGGCCTCCGTCCGGCATGCTAATGAGGGCTGCACTCCCTGATTACCATCACGTCCCTGGGAGCCTGCGTGAGAGCTCGGCGCTGCCTCTAAGTCACAGCGTAATAGGCCATCTGTCAGGCCAGTGTCTCCGGGCCTGATTTCTACTGGTCCTTATTGATAAGCTGTTAAGCCTTCCGTCACACAAGACGGCCTGATTTAGCAGCAGGATCCATTTCCTGGTCTCGAGGTGGAGGGCAGAGGCACTGCGATGTTGTCCAGTGAGGTGTGGTTATTTAAATGTTTAACTCCGCCCATGTGTGCTTTTCTGATTTACAAAGCAGTACTAAGTAGATGTTCTAAGAATTTTGACCGGAGAACTGACTCACAGTCACAGAAAGCAACAAACATTTAAAGCTGGAAAGTATAATTCAGACTTGTAAATATTTGCCCAGCAAGGGAAAATTCACTTTTGAAATTTGCTTAAATTTTAATGGCAGGTTGTATGCATCATGAACGGCCATGAGTTTCTGTTCTGAGGTTTAAGACGTCTGTAGTGCACTGCAGTGGCTGTCCTGTGTTGTGGGGAATGCAGTGTCCCAGGAGGTAAAGCACTGCATGCCACCTTGTCTCCAGCATCATGGCTTTGACACATCAGCGCTCACAGTAGCCTTGGTTCATTGGGACACGGACTCACCATAGTACCTCAAACGCTCACAGTAGCCTTGATTCATTGGGGCACAGACTCACCAAGAGATATACTTCGAGGCCACTAGTGTCTCTCTTACATATCTTCTCTTGTTCTTTTTCAGTTGCCCTGCAACTGCAGTTTCTCTTTTTGCTGAAAGAAAAATAATTTTGAAAGTTCATTGACTGTCATAATCTATTCATGTTAAGGTATAACAAGTCATGCTAAAAAGTTTGAAAGCATATGTATTAAACTTAAGAGTGATCCAGATACCTCAGGAACTCACTGTAAATGTTATTTAAAAAGAGAATATAAAATAGTACACTTCTCTAGTAGGCGCTCCCAGATGGCTTTGACCAAGGGCAAAGTCCCAGAGCTCGGCCAGGGGTTTGAGCTGGGACTTTATCATCCATCGCTTATAAATGGCAAAACACTGGCATGGCTTCACTGGAGAAGGGAGAGAATGGAAACATGCTGTGTAAGACCCCTTCTAGGGATGCGCCGGGCACTGCGAATCGCCCACACGGCAAGCTATGCGCTCCTTCAGCATGACAAACACCGACTGGCTGACGGGAGGATGTATCAGACGAGCTTCTGCCATATGGGAAGACATAATGTTTGCTGGCGCGGACCAGGACTTGGAGAAACGTGGGCGAAGGCAGATGATATTGAAAATAAAAATGTCTTTGATGGATTTTCCTAAGCATTCACACCTACAGATGTAGCTGACAGATCGAAACTTCTAAATGTATGTATATAATGAAAGCACATGCATTAAAAATACACAGGGACCAAGGCCAAAAATAAACAGATGTATCTATAGGTCAAAACCATGATGTCATGAAACATTCAGATGTCCTGATGTGGGGGACCGCAGCTATCTGGACTGGCTGTGGGGCTTGATGAGGAATCATACATATGGTGGTGTTCTTCACTTACCTCATGCCAGTCCCAGGGTCTTGAATTTGGTACAAGTTCTAGCTGGTAGTCGGTGGCAGCGGACCAGGATTGGTGAGATGTGCAACTTGCTCTGGGCTAGCAGGAGCAGCGTAGTCATGCATGCATATGTCCTTGCAGAAGGGTATAGGGTTGACAGGCATTCAGTGATCAGAAGCTGTCCATTTGTTTTGCTATTGCAACCTGGAATCGCTCTGAGTTTGTTTGAGGGTTCAACTAGAATTGCTGGCTTGGAAAAATGAATGAAATGTATGACAACCCAAAGCTACCAAAGAAATATAAATGTCTTATCAGCTTCACAGTAATTGCAGCAGGCCGTGGGTCTGCAGTATTCATTAGGAAAGTACCCCATATTGTAGAACCAGAGCTGTATAGTTCAGGTCCGTAAAGTAAAAATCCAGACCAAGATTTTTACTCAACCAGATGAGTACTCTGTGGCTGTGATTCTTTATACTTAACAAGTTGGTTAAAACAAAATCTTGGTCCGGATTTTTACTTTCTGGACCTGAACTATCCACCTCTGTCTAGCACTTTGCCTTAAAACCAATTAAAGTGAGAGTATGATGATGTTCTCTGACCTATGATGGGGTTACGTTCTAATAAATCTATCGTAAGTCAAACATTAAGATGATATGACATACTTAGGCATTTATTAGTAATATTAGACATAAAATGCTTGGGAAAATTTGGTTAAATACAGAAAAAACACACTGAATGGTACATTGTTAAGCATTGTGTAGGATGTTTACGTTTGCGATTACTGCAGACACTGGAAACATTGGCTGGGTTGATGCTGTCATCTCCCAGGCATCAGTAGAACATATTGTAGCTGGGAGCATTCAAAGTGATGCCTGCTATCATAAAGTCAAAACACCATAAGTTGACCCATAATTAATTGTGTGTGCATCAGTATGTGTCTTTGGACGGTAGGAGGAAAGTAGCATAACACGTGTAACATGCATTCACCACGTGTAGTAGAGGCGGGACTGGAGGGTGAGGCATTAGTGCTGCCGTCCTGTAAAACCCACGTTAAGCAGTCCGTAACACCAGGCCCCTCAGTGCTCAGGGCTTTCGTCAGCTTTAGCGTTTCCTCTCTGGATTCTCCCAGCATTGTGTTGACATAGTCTCCTCTTGTTCCCGGGGAACCCTGACAAAGGAAGTCGATTTATATGGCTCTTTTCTTCTCTCTGATAATTCATCCGTCTATCCATCCATCTACATTACAACGTATTCATTACTCCGTGTAACTGAGTGACCTGAAACTTACCACAGGCAGCACAGGGTACAAGGCCAGGGATGCCTTATGGGATGTCAGTCAGTCTCATGCATGCTCACTCTGTGGCCGAATTTAGGTTTAGTCACATTGGCGCGAAAAAATATTTGCGTCTCATTCACTTCCATTATAGCTGCACAACATGAAAATCAGATTCCTCACATTTATTTTGCGGAGAGTTCGTCAATTGAATTTTGACCTACGAATTTGCGCAGCTCAACCAATCAGGTGCGGTGTGGGTGGGGTTGCCCCATGACTTTGCATAGCTCAACCAATCAGGTGCGATGTGGGAGGGGCTGACCTTTCAGTTTCACTGGCTGTTGGACAAAATGGGAGGCAACCAATGCTTTATAACGATCGATTGTCAGAATGTAAAAACAGGAGAAAAGCTGCATGATGGGCAGTGAGCATTTGAACTGGTCTCAAAGGTAAAAGCATATTACAGTGCGTTTTATAACATCACTAATTAGTATGCATCACACCTAGCTTATCAGGCTAGAAGGCTAATGTTACAATATACACTGAGTGCAACTCATTTCACCAATACTGACTGGCAAAGCACAAGGGAAAAAATTAGTAAGCAGTTTTCAAATACATATTTTAACGGCAAACTGAATGTGACTTATTCCTTGTTAACATTATTCCTTATTAACTTCACTGCACCAACACTGTCTTGAAACAAAACCCTATGCCACGCCCACTTTCGCTTGGCACTGCAAAGATGACGTGGTTTTTTTGTACTGGCGTGACGGCACCAGTGGACTGCAGTTAGCCTAGCTGTCTGTCTTTGGGCCACGGATAGAAACAGACAGAACCAGAGGAAACTTACACCCCATGAGGACAGCATGCAAACTCCACAAGTCACAATGTGATTGTCACTAACGTATGCTGTATTATCGTGTAATTTTTGTTGTTGTGAAAATGGTATTATAATAGATGTATTGCAACAGATTTATCAAAATGTTACCTTACTTTTTTTTTAACCCCAAGCTATTTCCCTGCCTCCCCTTTGATCACAAACAAAATATAAGGAAAGCAAAACTGTTCTTACCCTTTTTTATATATCAGAGTGCATCACTGTTGCTGGGGAGATTAATATAGCTCCTGCATTATGGGGGTTTCCTTTGCTCAACGTGAAATATGCATGACAGTTAGGACACTCGCAGAAGTGTGGTCTTTCTGTGGTGCCATAGAAAAACTGAAGACTGAAAAGAAAATGCAGTATATGCAAGGCAAGCCATCGTTCTACCACAAAAGAAACCTTAATATTCGATCATCTTGTGTGTTTTTTCCCCAACAAGATCATCCTTCGGTGTGCCGGTGGTTGCGGATGGAAAATTGCCCGTCAATCTTGTCGAAAGGGCAAGCGACATATGAAAGACATTCCTCTGACTCCTTCTGAATCCTGCCTTCATGGCCTTTAATGGCAGAGGCTGAATTGCAAGCCTGCGGCAAAATTATACATAATAGGCGGAGAGAAAACAGTGGATTTCAGCCACAGTGAAGCGCTGCATGCCATTGTACACGCGCTCTGTGAACCCATGAAGCTGCGTCTCTATTGAGTTTGCATCAGATTCTGGGCCTCCTACCTTTCGCTTAGTGTTCTGACTTATGATAAAGCTTAACTGTTTAAAAATGGTTACGATGACTGCATTGATGACTGTAGTGTGGTGCATAGAAACCGGGCGTCAGGGCACATGCAGAATTCCACATCATGAAACATGGAGCCCACTGGCCTGTGTCTGAACAACTAGTTGAGGTGATATATTGTGTTCACATAGATATGCATTTATTAAAGTAGGAATCATTCTGAGAAGAGTTACATGGCCTTCAAATGGCAGAAGGTCACCAGGTAGAAATTCACCTTTTGTGGACTGTGGAAATAGATTCAAAATCACAAAGAATAAACAAAATTTTCACTTACAAAGTAGTATTTGCAGGTAACCTCCAATACTGAGCAACAGGTGCATAGTCTATACGTGTAACTTAAATAGAGAATCTGGTGTAGGCATTCTCCTAATTCAGCAAGTAAATAGATCAGCTGGAGCAAAAGATATGTCTCCTGGCTTCCTCTGGTGGCCAGGTTGAGATATGACACCCTCCTCTGAGGCCGTCCCTTGATGGTCCAGGACAGTCAGGATGGTGATAGTGGAGGTTCTAGATCCAGGATGTATCAGAAACTGGACACCACTCCTCAGTGCTATAACCCTTCCAGTTAACTAAGTATTGAGTGCCCCAGTCACTGTGATAGGAATCTAGTCTTCTCGTTGTATAAGTAGGACCACCACATCCAAGGGAGATTGCAGAGGGGTTAATAGGAAATAGGAAAGGTGGTAAATGATTAACTTGCAGGATCATCAGCAGCAGGTCCTTAGAGGAGAGCCAGACCCTCTGTTCAGGCCTGCTGGTCTGTCTCTGGTACCACCCAGACAAAGGCTGATATGGCAGCCAAAGAGGCAGCACAAATGAGAAATAAAACCCAGATCCTGATCAGAAACTGTCAATTGGAATGCCATGTATTCTGACCATGTTGTGCAGAATGAGTTCTTTTGGCTCCATTGAGAATAGGAGCATAGAATGACACTGATTAGACAATTTGTCTTGAGCACAGGCAGGACGGGTTTGTATGAATGCACATACATTTTAGCAAAGTGGTGGTTTTCGTAGATCCTCAGAAGGATCTGTCACACATGCAGAATGTGCACCTGTGAGTGTTGGAGAAGATCAGGATATTTGTATTTGAGTAGACAAATACCAATTGATTTTGCATATCATGAAGAACAAGAAAAACAAGAGTGTTTACTATCTCAAAAAGCATCAACTAGTACTCATAATGGTCACTATTAGTATTAAATACCATTTTCCACTCTTACGCCAAATAGTTGCTTCCCACAGGATGTCAAATATAGATGACATAAAAGGATGCCGATTCTTAATAGTGATTTTATTGAGGCCATGATAATTCGCATATTTTCAGAGATCACTGTCCATAGCTACAAAAAACATCTAGCCACTGAAGGAATCCTGTCTCAGGGCTCAGAGGACTCTGAAGGAGCATGTCTGGAACGCACCTGCTCAGGGGTTATAGTCCTACAAATTGTTGCACAACTGGAGACACAGAAAGTATGTCATCGCATAGGTATGTAGAACTCCAACAAACTAAAAATCCACTGGTCCAGGAGAACTGTGTGTTGTATAGCTAACCAAGGATTAGAGGATTTCAGGATGACATGATAAGGTATGGGGAGATTGGGGAGGATCATGTGGAGACCATAATTACTCATTCAGTGAATTATAGTTCCAGTGGGCTTACCATCTAAAGCAGGAACCCTCTATTACAGGGGTGTCGAACTCCAGTCCTGGGGGGCCGGAGCCCTGTGTAGCTTAGCTCTTTCCCTGTTCCACCATAAATGATTCAGCTCAAGAGCTGTGTGGTCATCAGCACAAGGAGTTGAATCAGGTGTGTTAAATGAGGGGAAACCCAAAAATGTGCCGGGCTCCGGCCCTCCAGGACTGGAGTTTGACACCCCTGTTCTATTACAAGGGACAATGCAATGTTTGGAACAACCTAATATCAATGAAGGTGTCAACTGCACCAGAATCCACAAATGTGACAAGGGATGGGTCATTCTAACTGAGAGAAGCAAGCAGAAGTAGATGGGAAAGAGGGTTTTCAGAAAGGCTGTTCTCTTTGCGACTGTCCTTCTCTCCCCTAGCAAGGCCTTGCCTTTCGCAGTGAGCCCAGAGCAAGAGATGCAGAGATGACTGAAAACCCAACAGTAAAAACACTGCTTCTCTCACTTGCGACTCTCCCTCTCTGTAGGCTTCAGGAGGCTTCATCCTGGTTCCATCAGCTCGTCAGCAGGCTGCATACTGGAATAGGTTGCCTTAGGAAATGAAGACTGTAGAAAGGGAAGCTGAAATCTTGCTTGGCCAGTCTCCTCTGTTCTTCTTGGCAATTCAAATAGCCATAGTTATGAAGTCCTCCAAGCAGGACTTCCACTCTCTACTCACAGGCTTACCCGTCAGTACATCAGAGAAACCATGATGGAATATTCTGAGAAAATTCCATGTGCTTTTCACCACCAATGTTTGGAATTCACTGTCAGGGAGAGTCTGCAGTTGAACTGAAACCCTGGTACAGATCCACCATCTATTTTGCTGCCTCCCAATCCCCCACTGGAGGTTCAAGCACATGCTTATGGGAGTTTTACTTACACAAAATTGTTCTGAGGGCAGAACGAAAAATGATTCGTTCAGAGGGATAACCAATGAGATCATAGAGAAGGTGGGTCCAAGCAACTAGAGGAGGCAAGACCAAGATGTTTGATTGGTTAGCCACACCTCCTCTAGTTGCTTGGACCCACCTCGTCTACAATATCCTTAGTTATCTCTCTGAACCAATCATTTTTCATTCTGCCCTCAGAACATTTTTGTGTAAGTAAAACTCCCATGAGCCAAGTACTTGCTGCAGGGTTGTATTGAAAATCTTCTGATCTATACACATCAGAGACTGCTGATTATAAATGGCTGTGACCCACTGCAGAGCAAAGTCAGAGAGAAGAGAAATACAAATACCATTCCAGTCTTCTGACGCTGAAAGACTTTGGCTGAAGTTCAGAAACAACAGAAAACTGAGTTGGAAGCCATTAAATTTACCTGGGTTGCCATCATAGCTCTGGAGGTCCAGGACCTGAGGTCCTTAATGAGCTGGGAATAGGGTGAGTTCAGATCACCTTGGGCCAGATGGAATATCAGTTGAGCATAATTGACTTTCCAAATCAAAACAGGAATAGGCATGATGAGCTGACTCAGCTAATTGCTTAGCGCTGTTCAGGAGCTCCTGCAGATGCTCTTGAGGGCTTCCCAGCATGTTTCTTTGAGTGTCGAGCCACCTCATGAAGTGGATCCTTCTTTGCTGGATTCATACTGTCACAAGGACCTTGGATGTCTGTCTGCTCTCAGTGTAAGTTGGGTACACAGTTGAAGAGCTGTAGCCCTCTCTGTGAAAGTTTTGATAAAACAGGGATAAACATCAAATTTCCATTCCCTTATCTCACTCTGGAGCAATGCACAACTCAATCATGTGCAAAAACCAGATCCTTTAAAGATGAGGAAACATGAAAAAGCATTCAACCACAACAGCGGCATTCAAAACATGAAAAGTGCCGCGAGGTACAACTCAAATAGTGGACCTATCTCAGCTCAGATATAGGGACTGTCTGCTAATTAGGCAATCAATTAGTAAGCAGGTGAACTGGTGCAAGAAAATATGAAGTCATCCCTCGGCTCCCTCTGGTGGCCAGGTCGAGACAACATTTGTACCCATATAAAAGGCACGTAATCTGAATTGCATCTGTGAAACATATATCTTAAACAGGGTAAAAATATGTGAAAACAGGTAGTTTGGATTATAATGTCAACTAAGCAGCAAGACCAAGCTACCTTTTTGGAGGAAAGGAGTATTAAATGCCGTGATCATCTGTCAAGGTTGGATTGAATCTAAAATCAATCATCTTCAGAGCCACGCTTACAACCGCCCTTCCAGAAGTGGTGTTGCTTACCAGGGGATTTGGACAAACTCCAGAATAATGAATTTTTGAGTAAGTAACACATAAGCTTTAAAACATTGTATATGTTTAGAGAACAAAGCAGCACCTGATCATGTACTGGGCTGGAAAAATTATTGAAACTTAGCAGATACTGATTTTCACAGGAAGTGTCCAGATGCCAGGGGTATGTCATATATATGGTGTATATTCCCTTTGTTTATTTACAGATGTATATTTTCTCCTTATCATCTAATTACATTTTATATGTATCATATACATTATAAAATGATCAGTATGTCTTTGGAACATAAGAATCTCCATTATGACAGTGTGTACCTTTTCTGTGCTGGAGTCAGTCCACTTTAGGGGAAAAACAGCCTGTATTTTCATAGCAATGTGGAGAGCTGAGATAACTGGTCCTTCAGAATAGGACTGAATTGTGTTGAGCTCAGGCCTGCCGCTCTGCCGAGTCTCTTCCAAAAGGTGGCTTGTGCCGTTCTACTCCGTGTCTCCTGCAGCCTGGTGCACAGGGCAGAGCTCGCAAACCCCCGCCACACTGCCCCCTTTCTGTGCCTCGCCACACTGAAAGCATAGCAGTCCTTGTTGTAGTGTTGTTGTTGTTTTCTACTGAGAGGAATGTGAAGCAGTCTGTTTTAGCATCCCAGAAAGACCGATCCGTGGATCCTGCAGGAATTCAGGTTAAAATGTTGGTCTGTGGCGCATTAATTGACAGGAGGGCTTCATCAATGACTGCAGCACAGCAGTCCTCCTCTGCATTGGCCAAAACACTAACGGCCTCATCCTGAGCATAGGGCCAGCCGTCGAGTGAACAAGCTGAGATCTATATTACCGACAAGTCTAAGGTCTGACTTCTACCCACTTTGACCAGCCGCATCATGGTGGTAGAAATAAACTGGCATTCTTCCATGGAGGAGTGTTCAGGTTGACCAGAGCCATCTTGGCTAACTGTTTGATCCTACAAAAACCTCCTGTGGATCTTCTCAGAACATAAGAAGGCAGATAGTAGCTTGCACTGTGTTGTGTCACTCTTCCAGTATGGCGCCATGCTCCTAGTGTTGTGTTTAAAACCAGTAACTAGTGGTGTGTTTTGCAGGCTTGTGTGATCCTCTGTCACAGATGAACAGCCTCATTATCTAAATCTTTTAGCTTTTATTGCATCGTGGTTTTCGGTAGACTGTAGTTTAGAGGGCTGATCATAAGAAACTATTACAATAATTACCCGCATTTTATATTTGTTGGCACATTGAAACTATTGAAAACAAGCCCTCCAAGTCAGCCCTTTCGTTTAATTCAATAACAATTGGCTGTAGACAAAATAACATTTTATGATGGGTTTGTGGCACAGCTGCAGGTTCAGTTCATGGGTCAAGGTGAGGTCAGGTTTGAACCTTTATGCAGACAGTTCAATTCTCATGCTACAGCTGCACTCCAAGAAGTAGGAGGATCTTTTTGCAAGCCCTGCTCACAATTTCTACATTGTTTCATAAGGGTTAAAACCTGAAATACCTGGAAGGATTGCATTTAATCTAAAACATTTAATATTTAGCTAAAGGGTAATGTCTTAGATAAATTAAGCATAAACAATTGACTTTGTCAATGAAGGATGAAATGTGATCAGAATATGACAGAATTTTAAGACGAAAGAATGAAGGCAGTATCTCTAGATAGCAGCGGAGGTTCTTTTACCTCTTAAAGTGTATGTAGCAGTGTTCAAATTTGCTGAGGATACAAATGCACAGCAACGACACAAAAATATTTTATGGTATTTAAACACAGGAATCAGTGAATTAATTTAAGACGTTTCTTCTTGCCCTGGGATATTTAGAGTTTCTTGGAAGTTGCTTATCTTAATGAAAAAGGCCTCTCATAAGAGGTTCAGTGTATCTTACACTGCAAACAAAAACCACAGAGGACTGATATTTTCAGAAGAAGTGCAGTAGCTTCTAATGTAATATAGTCCCTGAATTGGCAACATTCAGATTACAAATCCATATTCTTACCTACCTCACTGTAACACATTATTCCTTAAGTGTTCCCTTTTCTGCTTGTTATAGTGAGTGTTTGCCATCCCTGTGTAAGAGCATCTGGTGAAATGAGCTGGATCTAGGCACAGAGTCGTAAAACTAGGAAACCATTGTTTTGCGGAAGAGGCTAAAGTTGATGTCAGATGGACCACAGGAGGTTAGGGGGTGGGGTTGGGCTGGAGGCTGGAATGGTTCAGCCGGGTCAGGCATGACAGATTGGAGACTGGGCGTAGTGAAGGCAGGCGTAGATCAGAAGGACACCAAGCAAGCATCAGGAACCACAGAACTGCAATAACTCAACTTTGTAGCTTTTGGAATGAGCACTGGGCAGTATTCTGTATTTTAAAATAAGGTACCAAAGTGGCTTAATTGAGAGGCCCAGTCTTTGGGGTTTCCTCAGACAGCAGGATAAAACCCTGAATATTCTACCTGTTCTCCCAGAGTTGCTTTCTTTGTATGACACACTACAGTACATACACATACCTAGCCTACCTCTCTCTCCTCAACTCCTATCAAAAACATTTACGTAAGAAAATGGTTTTAAAAGTTAATATTTTTATTTTTGTTATTGATTTTGGGAGCATTTAAACAACCAACAACCTAAATGAGTTCTTTTTTGCGTTGTTTTCTGCGTTTGCTTTGATCTTACTTCCCGTTAGCGAGCGAGCCTATGTTACTGTATCAAGGAATACGTGTTCACATCTCCCTCCCTCTCCTCCCCCCAAACATCAGCTCCTATGAAAAACCAACATCAGAGTTAGGAACTAACTTACGCGCTGCCACGAAATTTGGAAATTACGGCAGAATTTTTAATTTTGCAATTCTTTAAACTATTTTTAATTTATTTGGCACGCATGTTTGCATCTTTAAAGGTCATATGTAGATGGTTTTCTGTACCACTTGTGATTGCAGATCACAGACTATACCCCAGGAACATGGAGGAGAACCGACGTCCACCTAGAGAACCCAGAATACCACACCAGATGGTTCTTCAAGTATTTCTTAGGGAAAGGTGAGTTTCTCCAACCTCCTATGCTGCTATTTATTTTCCATATATTCATTATGAATGTATAGGAAGATTTTTATATGTGATTTGTTAAGAGAAACTGTTCTGTTTGGCCCATTCTTGAACAAGTTAATTATATAAACAAGAGTAAAAAGTATGTGGGCTTTGTGTCTGGGGGTCACGCTAAAGGTACAGTAGCTCTCTGTGGCGGTAATAACCGCAGGACCAGAACAAGCATGAATTCCTTTAAGCGTCTCCTATGAGTTTTACACGTGTATGTGCATGTGGACAGCTGGCCTTATTTACTGCACCCCCAGAGGCTATACTGTTGAGCATGAGGAGAAATGCATTATTGACCATATCCATTTCAGGGATCCGGCTGAATAATTTGGCACCAGTTAAGGTTGTTTTATATTTTGCAGACTGACATCTGTGGCAGCATCAGTGTCGTTCCATGGTTGTCCAACAATATAAATTATTGCCGCCATTCACAAGAGCAGTAAACGCGGTGCCACTGGAACTGCCAGGAAGTGTCAGTTAAAAATGCCTTTCTATTCATCACAAAGTCTGCAGCTTTGATATTTCAGGGGAGGACTCACTCGCATGCACTTAATTCTTGCGGCAACTAGCAACACCAGCACAGATTTTAATTGCCAGTGGTTTACTAAATCTAGGCTGAAACAGTAATATGAACAGTAGCCTAATTTACTCATTTGTATAGGGCACGCACAATCAGGTATCCTGATCTGTGAGTGCTGCCTGTAATTTGAAAGATGAATAGGAAAAAACAACTAAATGAACCAGACAGCCAGTTGCAAAACAGATAATAATAACCAACTAGGATTTTTTTATTATTGTTGTTGTTTTTAATATACTGTTAGAATCCAAGTTTGTACCATATAGTGGTTAATTAATGTCATAATTGTGATGCCTTTGGTTTTATTTATCTGAACTTATTTGACTAGAAAACATTGTTAGGACAAACAAAGCCTTAGCTAACAATTATTTATTTGATGGCCACCTACACTGCATTGAATATGTTCTTTACGTATACAAAAATGTTCAGGATAGAAAAAAAAATGATTGGTTCAGAGAGATGACCAATCAGATTATGGAGGAGGTGAATCCAAACAACCAAAGGAGGCGGGACCACGAAGTCTGATTGTTTGGTCCCACGTCCTCTGGTTGCTTGGACCCACCTCCTCTTCTATCTGATTGGCAAGCTCACTGAACCAATCATTTTTCATTCTGCCCTCAGAACATTTTTGTGTAAGCAAAACTCCCACGAGCATTGAAGATGCTTTAACTATGCAACAGATATATACTGTAGAAAGCACCAGTATGGATAATGTATGAATCTTTCAGTAGTGATGGCCAGACCAAATTGTACAATGTAGCCTTACAATGACCACAGCAGCAATGTCTCTAATACCTGAAGTATAAACTGATTGCTGTTGTGACAAATATGTTTATCACTGCAGCAGGACAATAACACAAGCATTTCTCAGCTGTGCTTCGTCCAGGAGCTTGGAGCTTCTTTGTTTGATGTGCTGTTAGTCAACTGTAGCCAAGAGACGATATCCAGAGAAAGCAAATTAACTGGTGATCCTGTCCTCAATTCAAGTTGTCTCTGCTTGCCAAGACAGTGGCTATTTTTAATTCTACATGTGGTTCTTTACATTGGTAAGTATTTATGAAATGGTCTAGTTGGAAGAAAGCAAAAATCTTAATAATTTTTAGTGAGGATTTAAGAAAGAATCAGAATGACTTTAGAAAGCTCATCTCCCCGTACTCTCAAACCCAAAGCCTTTATTCTCAGGCTTAATCACAATTCTTTAGCTGGTTTAACTATACAATTGCCTTAACACATTTAGTTTCTCTAGAGAAAAGGATAATATAATGTTTATTGAATAAGACAATGGAGTCAATTGGATAGTTAAATGCTTAACAGAGGTAAAAATCTAAGCATTTACGCGTTTTGGTGCTGCAGCACATACAGTCACACAAATTCTACTTATATGGCAAAATGATTACTCCTGAGAAATCATATTGTATTAATCTCTGTACAACTCAGGAAAGGATGGCTCATACAGCTACTTTTGTTTTCTAACGTTTTTTTTTATATTCTCTGGGTCTTCGTAGAATCCTTCACTTACGCCAGTTCCCTTCAAAGCAAAGGTTGCAATACAAGTTTTAGGCTTTCAGCAGGTTAACTATAAACACACATTTTAAAAAGTAACTTGCTTTTTTATTATTTGCAACATTTTTGTGAACCCAAATGGTTAGAACACCTGATTTGCATAAGATATACCAAAGTCGCTCACTGCACACTGCTCAGACATCCCACTATGCACTGCTACCACACTGGCTACAGTTGCAGACAGAAAGGTATTGTCAAACAATATTATGATATATTCTTTTTGCCGCTGGATGCAGGAAAAGGTCTTAAAATATGCTTAGACCCCTTGCTGGTGAGTCACAATGTGGAATTACATTCAGCTTTAATATCCATGGTAGAGTGTGAGACTAGGCAGACCTACCACTCCAATCTAACACAATTAAAATATGAGGATCTCCTCTTACAATAATCTTGTCAACATGGCAATAGTCAGTTGGCACAGAGCTTAATGATGAAGGTCATTAAAAATGCATTATCGTCCAGCTGCACTGTTGTTCTCCAAGAGCACAGAAGGGACAGGAGGGCACATTTTGTCCAGTTAATTGATAAAATCAGGATGAATACCTTTTATGTGGAGACCAGGAGCACGCACTCTTGATTTTAATTGGATTTGGGTTTCCTTTCTCTTAGGATGAATATGTTGCCTTACCGACTGAGGATTACTGAATTTCAGCCCCAGCTCTTCAAAAAATGTAGTCAGACCCTAGACTGTGGTTGAGCTTGGCCACAGTGATAGATGTTTGTGCAAAGTATTTTCTCATAAAGTTTGGTTTTCCTTGCACAGAAAGGGTCCAGCCAATTTATTGAAATTTCCTCTATTTTTAATTCACAATTGATTCCTACCCTTTTTGCCCCACAACACAACAATGATGGAGTGGTTTTGCCATCACGTCCTTCAAACAAGCTGAAGCTTTATTATTGCTCATCATCAGTGTTACAGTCTATTTTTGTTGCTGTTGTTTGTTCTCCATTACTCAGTACACCAGAACTACGTTGGAACCGATGCTGAAAAGAACCCTTTTTATCTGTCCGTGGTTCTGTCAGACCAGAACAACCAGCGCGTGCCCCAGTACCGGGCCATCTTGTGGAGGAAAGCGGTGAGCAACTTCAGTGAGGTGAACGTGAGAGACCGAAAGAGAAATGCAGGTTCACCTTTAACAAGATGGCAAAGACCATTAGCAGCCATTTTCTAAGTCTATGTCAATAAACGTAACTTAGCAATTAGCAGTTTATTTTGTTTCTGTAAAAATATTCCTGTAACATGTCCACTTCATTCACTCATTGCTGAATGAAGAGCTGGATTTACGCTAATCAGAAATTAGTCAGTATGTTGTGCTGCACGAGGGCACAAAGCCAAAGTGAGACCTTAAGATAAATACATACGATGTGTCTTCCCAAGTCGGTAGCATTCTGTGTCGTGACCCAGTCTGCATGGCAGCTGCGAGGGCCGTTTTCTCATGGCTGCAATTACTGCGCCGCTTTAGTGCCTGTTCAGCAGCGTATGCCAGCAGAGGAGCTCCCAGGGAGAGTGCTGACACATGGGCTGCCTTCCTTTTTATGCATATATTAATATATCGAGTTGTGTGACTAATGTCACACACACACACACACACACGTGCGTATAGCTCTGTGGGCTTTATTTGTGCGCGTCTCCTACTCTGCAGTGGGTGTGCATGTTCACTCTTGTGATTTAGGAGTTTTTCAGTTCCTCTTTAATTCCCCCTTCTGCCATTTCACGCTAAATAATTATAGAGGATGCCCAGAGAAAGATGAAATGAGAG
The DNA here is from genome assembly GCF_048594095.1 of Paramormyrops kingsleyae. Classification (NCBI taxonomy): domain Eukaryota; kingdom Metazoa; phylum Chordata; class Actinopteri; order Osteoglossiformes; family Mormyridae; genus Paramormyrops; species Paramormyrops kingsleyae. Next base: position 22,718,235 of record NC_132803.1, read on the forward strand.
AGAGAGAGAGAGAGAGAGAGAGAGAGAGAGAGAGAGATGCACCGCTCCCCCTCTACTTCTGGTGTGGAAACCCTGCCAGTAGCATGGATGTAAAAAGGAGGATGAAAGCACAGCTGTATGTGCGATAAACAAACAAGGACGGAGGATGGGAATGTGCCATATTCTGCATGACTGCAATCCCTTTCACTTTTTTGTAGAAGTAATAAATCCAGGGAACTCTAAATGCACGCATTTAATTTTTATACCATAAAATTTTCAGTCATCATTAACTTTTAGAATTTATAAGCCTTATAAATGTGAAGCACATTGTCTTATTTAAAAGGAAATAGTATCTTGCAAAAGCCATGCAGTGAAGGTAATCAAAGATGGATCCCCCAAAGCTGAATATTTCAGTGCTGCTACTCTGAAGTATCACATGACCACACTCAGGTCGAGTTCCAGAGTTATTGTAGCTGCATCGTATTTCCACCGTGTATATAGTGACACCTGGCTTATCATTGCTGAGGCAATGCTTCACGATTCTTATGCAGCACAAGACATATTACTAAAGGAAATCCTGGGGGACTTTTAAGATTAAACATAATGAACTTAAATAGTTTACATGCATTCTCATGCCCGGCACTGTACTGTCTAACTATTCCTTGACAATGTTTTAATTTAATTCAATTTAATTCAATAAAATTTTATTTGTATTGCGCATTTTCACAACATTACATCGTATCGAAGTACTTTACATTTTCCACGCCCAAAACCCCCAGTGAGCAAAGCCAGAGGCAACAGTAGCAAGGAAAACTCCCTAGAAGGAAGAAACCTTAGGAGGAACCAGACCCAAAAGGGGAGCCAATCCTGCAGGGGGCAGCAGAGGAAGCCCTGACCCTAACCAGACCCAAAGGGGAGCCAGTCCTCCAGGGGGCAGCAGAGGAAGCCCTGACCCTAACCAGACCCAAAGGGGAGCCAGTCCTCCAGGGGGCAGCAGAGGAAGCCCTGACCCTAACCAGACCCAAAGGGGGAGCCTGTCCTGTAGGGGGCAGCAGAGGAAGCCCTAACCCTAACCAGACCCAAAGGGGGAGCCTGTCCTGTAGGGGGCAGCAGAGGAAGCCCTAACCCTAACCAGACCCAAAGGGGGAGCCTGTCCTATAGGGGGCAGCAGAGGAAGCCCTAACCCTAACCAGACCCAAAGGGGGAGCCTGTCCTCCAGGGGGCAGCAGAGGAAGCCCTGACCCTAACCAGACCCAAAGGGGGAGCCTGTCCTGTAGGGGGCAGCAGAGGAAGCCCTAACCCTAACCAGACCCAAAGGGGGAGCCCGTCCTCCAGGGGGCAGCAGAGGAAGCCCTGACCCTAACCAGACCCAAAGGGGGAGCCTGTCCTGTAGGGGGCAGCAGAGGAAGCCCTAACCCTAACCAGACCCAAAGGGGGAGCCCGTCCTCCAGGGGGCAGCAGAGGAAGTCCTGACCCTAACCAGACCCAAAGGGGGAGCCCGTCCTGCAGGGGGCAGCAGAGGAAACCCTAACCAGACCCAAAGGGGGAGCCCATCTTCCGGGGGTCGGCAGAGGAAGCCAAATTTTACCACTCAGGAAGAGCAGAAGAGAAAGTGTATGCATCTCAAAGGTGTTGCTGGGTAAAAGGAGGAAAGAAATGATTACCAAAAGTATTATTTCCCATAATGCCCATGTTCTGGTCAAACACGGTGGTCCAGTGGCCTGCTACTAAAATTTAAGTTTGAGTTCACGTCTCATAATTTACTCTCACTGTGTGGTAAAGTCAAAAGGAATTTTGTGGGCTATCTGGGAATCAAAAATCCTGGGTGATTCTTCAATGACATTAGAGAAGGAATGTTCCTAAACATAGATTCTGTCCATCCGTCTTCTACAGGGAACTCTCAAGATCTCTCTTCCTTACAGCCCCACAAAAACACTATCAGTCAAGTCCATTTTAAGGTAAGTGTAATATTTTTCCGTTTTGCTTGGAAGAGTTAGTACTTTACATATTATATTGGTAATCTTACAAAATAACATATACTGCGGTATGCTACATGGACAGTATGATGGTATGAATCATTAGATAGCCTCCAAGCCTAGTGTAGGGGGACTAGAGCTTGGGGTGTGTGGGAGGAGTAGGGATTGGGAGGGGGGGGGTCAGGGGAAAGCGCTGTTGTCATGCAGACAGCATCTAGTTTTATTACATGAAACTCTTGTCTGTTCTCACCTATGTCATACTATTCATATTTTAAGTATGTTTTATAGGCAATTAAATCTCTAGCCAGTTCTAGCTAACTGGAGAGTAACGTACATTTGACCCGCTGTTCTTTAAATATTAATCGGGTTCAAGTGTCCATTCACACAAACACTTCAGTGAGGTCATAGTCACCCACGGGCAGCAGTGAAAGCCGTTCCTGACTCGCCAGCCAGATCCTCTGCCTCGGGAGTCTGTGGATGTCTGCTCCGACTCTCACTCTGATTCGCCTGTTTTCCTTCACAGTGCCATGAATCTTGACAGGTTTGAGAAGGCCCCCAGGGAGATACTCAACCCAGAGATCCAGAAGGTTAGGCTCAGGCTGGCCCAATGTCACCCTCGTCTGTCTGATGCTGAAGACTCACTGTATTCCTGTATTCAAACATGGTTATTACTGGTCACATGCAATTTGATTTGGAATAAATCTGTAGCAGTGACTATAGCAAATGTATCAGTAACAGATGCAGGCAATAAACAGGGAAACCACCGAAATGTAACTGGAACAAACTGTCAGTAACAATGTAGTGACGATGATACAATTTCTTGGCAGGACCTGCTGGTGCTGGAGGAACAAGAGGTAACATTTCCTGATATCTTAAACTCAAAATTTGTACTTGCTAACGGTATTTAATAGTCTACATCAGGGTTTCCCAATTCCAGTCCTGGAGGGTCGTTCTGCGACACAGTTTGCAGATTTCCCTGCTCGAACACACCTTATTCAGCTCACTAGCCAATTAGCAAGTTTAGTAGGTGTGTCTGAGCAGAGAAATCTGCAAACACGGACTGGCCCTCCAGGACCAGGATCGGGGAATCCTGGTCGACACTGACTTTTTACAAGCCAGGCTCAGGGTAATGCAACATCTAAAGGGAGACCATGGGTGGATACGACTCAACTAATAAAGTTTATTGGAAAAACAACGCAACATAAGCAAGACATCAGTAAAAAAGGAATGTTAAAGGAAAAGTATTGAAAATTGAGTATTTGCTAAACCATTCAAAAGGTGCTGGTCAGGAGGAGATGACACACACAGAACAAGCCAGCAGCCATTAATGCCCCCTAGAGGCCTGGTTGGGCAATTAAGAGTCACCACCTATGCCTGCTTGAGGTCTCCACCCTGCAAAAGAGAGACAAAACACAAAGAACACATGAAAAATAATGTCTTTATCATTTCTGTTCTTGCATTTTGTGTAATTTGCAATATTGTCGGTTCTATTTACTCATTTATAAAAGCTTTGATACAAAGCTTTGGAAGTATTATTGTATAACATTATTAATATAAGATCTGTTATGCATTTGTCACAATGAAACACCCAAAAACAACTGAAATTCTCAAAATGTATTGTACAAAGCATCCTTAATTCTCATACCGACCATTATAATGCATTCTGATGTTATCTGTAGTGCATTATAGATGAGAGTTTGACAGAAAGTGTTACCCTAAATGTTTCTCTTAGGTCTTGATTTACCACAGAAACCTTTCACATTTTAGGAGGCATTTTGGTCTCCTATCGACTTGGATTCAGGTTTGGATGTTGTATTGAAATGACAAATTGTGTAACAACACTAAAGGTGCAGGCACATTTGAAACTTAATGCTCAGCATCCTCTCAATTTGCATTGTGTTGCTGTGGTTTTGATCACAGTGACTGGGATAAGCAGCCAGTGACTGCAGTGATCTGAGTGAAATGCCTGAAATGTTCTCAGTGACATTAGGCCAAGGGGAGATGATGTCACAGCACAGCATCGCACAGCACAGCACAGCACCGCACCACACAGTACTGTACAGCATAATACAGTACAGTACAGCACAGCGCAGAAAAGTAGAGTATAGAAGGAAATTGATTTTATGGCTTTGGATCAACTCCTGTACCATGTGTAGAGTTTGCCCTGTGTTTGCTTACATTTATTTTGAGCACTTTGGTTTCCTCTTGCGGTCCCTGATAAAATAGCACTTTGTTGGAGGTGTAAGTTGTCCTGAGGTTTCTGAGATTCTCCATAAACTTGCCTGAACTTTGTACTGCATAAGTGGTTAAGGAAAATGGATGGGTACGTACTGACATTCGCGTAATCTGAAATAACCCAGAACACTGTCATTTTGTTGTCCTCCCTTTTCTATTTGTTAAAATGATGTTCTTCAAATATAAGTGTAAACAGATGGAAACTGTTTTTCTAGGGATCTGTAAACTTCAAGTTTGGTGTGCTGTATGCCAAAGACGGACAGCTCACAGATGATGAGATGTTTAGCAACGGTAAGTCCTGTATTTATGGATTATTATATTCAGTGGGCAGTTTATTAAGTATATTTACATATTGTCAGATATGTCTCTAGACCACTTTAGACAAGCAAAGCAAAAGAAGGCTATTTTGAAAAGTCCAAAATCTGAGAAAATACTGAGATGTTAAGCAGTTCTCTTGGTCATTGCAGTATTTGCTGTGTACTGTGTTACTTCATTGCTTTATTGTAATCTTTTACTATGAGGTGAATAGCATAGCTATTATATAACAGAAACAAAAACAGCTGTGTGCAGTTGTTTGACTGGTACTTGCATAGTAATGGTAATGGTAATGGGAATGGGAATTCCCAACTTCAGTGGTAACAAAATCCCTTTACTGTAGGATTGTTAAATGTGTTCTTTGATGGAAGCTTTGATTTTGATGACAGAGTCGATAAGAGGTTTTTTTTCTTTTTTGATGCAGAAACCGGAAGTGAAAACTTTAACAAGTTCCTGAACCTTCTTGGAGACACAATTTCACTACAAGGATGGGCGGGGTACAGAGGGGGCCTGGACACAAAAAGTAAGAGCCTGTACCCCACAGCCTCATAAATGTCAAATTCAGAAACGGTCCGCATATGGAGTCTTCATTTCACAGTGTTTCCCATATGTTCTACTCATAGATGACACTACAGGAATACACTCCATTTACACCGTATACCAGGGTCATGAGCTCATGTTCCACGTGTCCACCATGTTGCCATACTCCAAGGAAAACAAGCAACAGGTGAGTTTGTGATTACCCACAATTCTATGCTGCACAGGCAAAAACAAAACTCTGCGCTACAAGGGAGTCTGTCTCCTGGTGGTCATGGTTACCAGTGTGAGTCACTGTTGCTAGTCTGATTCCACTGATTATGCGTAACACTGCAGTTCAATTGGACGGCATGAGGTTTTATGTGAGGGCTTTTATTTCAGAGGTCTTTATTGGATTGCTTTTGAGTTACATTGATTTGAGTTGTTGACATAAGCTGGAATTTCATTCCATTGCATACTTGCATTGTGCAGTACAGAACTTGTGGAATGCAGTCCTGAAAAGGCCAATCTCCTTTCGCTGCCAAAGAACTAATTTTTCAATAATCACTCTTTTATCGGTATTCTTAACATTTTTTTCGATGTTTCCAAGTTTTCACTCTGCCTTAATCCAGCCATATGGCAGATCCTTCTGATCACAGGAGTGTCTTTGAACCAACCCAAATGCATGTATAAAAGGGGCTGCCTGACCCAGCATCAGAGGCGGATAGTTCAGGTCCAGAAAGTACAAATCCAGACCAATATTTTGTTTCAACCAAACAGTTGAGTATTCTGTAACTGTGACTCTTTATACTCAATTGGTTGGTTGAAACAAAATCTTGGTCTGGATTTTTACTTTATGGACATGAATGAACTATCCACCTTTGTCTAGATCACAGACTTGGCATTCCCCCCCCCCCCCAGTCCTTGGGAACCCAGCTCCCGGTAGCAAAAACATGGACTGTCTGTGGGACCCCGAGGAGCAGATCGGGAAACAGTGATTTAGGGGAGCTGAAGTATATCACTCACTGCAGACATTCATCCACCTTCACTGCCTTTGTGTTGGCCTTAAATATACATACACCATGGTGCACGTAGCAATGAATTCAGAAACACCCTCAATGAGACAGAACAGCCAATACGGAAATCGCATTTGGCGGCATTGCTCAGAGTTGGACTGTCAAATCAGAATCCATTTATTTCCCAGTCAATTATGTGCAATTAATAAATAACCAGGTAAACATACTGTATAAATAAAGGTGAGACAACCTCATGTAGGGTGTAAACAGCTCTGGGGGGTGTAAAATAAGCTTATAAAGTCAATAAGAATCTTAAGTTTCCTGTAGCCTGAATATGAGATATGAACTGTAACTCATATTGATTTGTTTAAACAAAATGAAGAACAGACCTAGAGTCAGCCTGTTATCTCAAGGAGTGCCAAGAACTCTTATTCTTATGAATAATAATTTATTTTATTTATGTTCTAGCAATGGGATCGTTGCCTAATGCAGTAATAATTGAAATTCAACATTCACTGAAAAAGTCCTTTTTGTAATTACATATTATTTGTGTTGGCAGACTATGTCTCTGCCAAAGAACAGCAGAGATGACATTCCAGCCCCTTTCATTTGAACAGGAAATAATTTTTTTCCCAGAGAGTTTAGTTTAATACCCTATAAAAATGTCTCTGTTTTAAATGGCTGTGTGCTTTGTACATATTGCAGTACCATCAAACGTTTGCATGTACTGTTAGAAAATACAGTCAGTTAATTGCTTTAGATATTACATTAGCATTTGCTTGAAAGTCTTTTTTCTGGTGCTGTAATTTTTCTTTTGCACAGATTTATATGTAATTGTCTTGCTCTCTGTCTCTGTGTGGCTGTGTCTGTGTGGCTGTGCGTGTGCATGCCGTCACAGGTGGAGCGCAAGAGACATATCGGGAACGACATTGTCACGATCGTGTTCCAAGAAGGGGACGACGCTTCCCCATCGTTCAAGCCGTCCATGATCCGATCCCATTTCACGCGTATCCTTTAGGCAGATGCTGCTACGTCTGACAAGCGCTCACTTCCAAAGCTGCACGTTTTGGCGTGACTTACTGTAGAAATATTGACATTTTATTCAGGCTTATTGTTATTAATGGTACTCTCGGCTCATTATAGTGCTGTTTGCCCTTAATGCCGCCTGTAGATATTTTTGCCTTAGTTCGATATAACAGTCAGAATGACAGTTACAGGTAGGTAGCTAAATCCGCCGCTTTTGCCTGTTTCTCCCACTGCACCTATTCGGCACTCAGTCTGAGTGCCTCTGCTCTGACGTGTCACAGGTTGAAGATATTCTCAGAGGAGAGCGTGCCGCTTTTTGGACCCCCCCTTCCCTCCCCGCCAGTGTTTACAGACCACCAAGAATTCAGGGACTTTTTGCTAGTAAAATGTAAGTAATGACGCCGCGCTGCACCAGAGCTGCTGGAGTTCCTCTGTTTTTGCAGATCGATAAGCCGGGTGCATGGAGGCGAGGCCGCGTGTCGGAATATATGTAGGCAGGGAAGTGCTTGTAGAATAAGCGACCGGCCCTTGGCAATGGGCTCTGTCTCCTTCTGCACAGTAATTAATGGGGAAAAGGCCACCCTGGAGACGCCGACGTTTGCACAGAAGCGGCAGCGGACACTAGACATGCTGATCCGATCGCTGTACCAGGACCTCATGCCGGACCTCTACAAGGTATTTGCCAGATTCATGGCCAGGCCACCCCCTGAGGGCTTCCTGCAGTGTCTGCCCTGGAGTATCTGCCCTGGAGTGTTTGCCCTGGAGTGTCTGCCCTGCAGTATCTGCCCTGCAGTGTCTGCCCTATGGTGTTCGCCCTGGAGTATCTGCCCTGCGGTGTTTGCCCTGGAGTGTCTGCCCTGTGGTGTTCGCCCTGCAGTGTCTGCCCTATGGTGTTCGCCCTGCGGTGTTTGCCCTGGAGTGTCTGCCCTGCGGTGTCTGCCCTGCAGTATCTGCCCTGCAGTGTCTGCCCTATGGTGTTCACCCTGGAGTGTCTGCCCTGCGGTGTTCGCCCTGCAGTGTCTGCCCTGCAGTATCTGCCCTGCAGTGTCTGCCCTATGGTGTTCGCCCTGGAGTGTCTGCCCTGTGGTGTTCGCCCTGGAGTGTCTGCCCTGCGGTGTCTGCCCTGCGGTTTGCATGGTTTAAAGTAACAGGCCACAGTCACAAGGGCCAATTGATAGTGCCGCACTGCATGTGTCTCATCTTGTTACATCATTTATGAGATATTGCTTAGGACAACAGAAAGACCCAGGCTTCAGCTATGCTGAATTATGGCTAAAGAATCTCCTTTCACAAGTATACTTGGTACTAAAAGGGTAAAGCGGTGCTTGACCATGCTTGCTGGCAGCGGGATCTGGTTCCTGATTTTCCTAGAACCGTGTTGTCCCAGTGCCGTTTCTTGCTGCCACGGGCCTATGCTGAACCCTTTTCCATCTCTGCTTTTCTCCCCCTGCAGGTTCCCTTCTCTCCCCAGAACATGCTGAACCGGCGGTCATTCAGTGACGTCCTGCCTGAGTCACCAAAGTCCGCCCGTAAGAAGGAAGAGGCGAGACAGGCTGAGTTTGTCAGGATAGGGCAGGTGAGCGGCATGACCTGCAGAGAAGGGCGTGTGTCCTTCATCTCACTCACTCAACCCTATGCACCTTTCAGGAACTGAGGGCAAGTGTCACAAAGTGCAGGCACAGGAGGGAACAAGGGATTTATTTGGGGAGAACACATTCAGGAACACAGAGCAACAAGCAAGACTGACATCATAACATTAATGACCAGACTGGCAAAGTATACATTGACACGCACTTAAATACGGCAAACTAATTAAACAACAATTACAACCAACTGATAACAAGAGGATTCCACATGAGTTAAACAAGGGGGTGTGGCACACATGAGGATCGGAACGATCGGGACGTGACAGCAAGCGATATACACCAATGGAGTTATTTCAGAAGCTTCTGGAACATTTAAAGATCTTTTAGTAACAGTTATACAGTACATTATAATGGTTGGTATAAGCATTAAGGATGATCTGTACTGCATTATAAAGGTATCTATAGTGCATTATAGATGAGAGCTTCATAGAGCATTCATTATGCAAAATACATACAGCCATAATGCGTTATGGCTTTTGACATTTATAGCCATGTTTATAATTCTTTATGAATGCATTATAATGCATTATGAATGTGTTAATATATTACTAAAAACATGGCCTTAAGTGTTTCATATTATTGTGAGGTTGTGCCAGAATATTGTAGAAGTAGGAAATATTACTGTGTTACTAGACACCAGCACTGTGGCTCTTTGGACAGGCACTGAAGCTGAAGACCATCGTGAGAGGAGACGCCCCTACTAGTCTTGTCACCACAGGGTTGTACAGAAAGGAGGTAAGAGTCCACTTAACAACCTGCTGCTGCTTTGTCATGCTGCTTATGTCAGGTTCCAGTGTGTGCATGGACGTGTCCCAGTGATGCATGGACGTGTCCCAGTGATGTCCCGGTGATGCCTGGACGTGTCCCAGTGATGCATGGACGTTTTGGATGTCTTGGTCTGTCTTCGCCTGAGATCTGCATGACAACTCTGTCTCTGTAGTTATGTGGACTTTGCACATTTCATTCTAAAAAGGCTGGATGTCATTATCTTTATAAAGACTTTTTAAAAATAATAAATATATTTATATAGCTACATTTGACTAAAAATGCAGCTCTATTCAGTACGCGAAATGAATAACAGGTAAAACTGTAGTATCAAAGATCAATTAAAAAAAAATATTACAGACTATATGTTCAATCAGAGAAAAGCTTGTTATAATAATGATTTCCATCTTTTTCTTAATGAAATGTGCATGGCTTACATAAACATAGAGACAGACCTTGTTACAATATCTGCGGCCTCTTTGACTGTGTCATGCATTTGTTGCTGCTCGGGAGTGCCCTTTGAAAACACCTTTCCACCATCTTCTCCCATAATATATTTAACATTTTTAAGTAGACTTAGAACCTTATTCTATGTTTTTCTTCCTATAATTAAACCTTGATAATTTTTGTTTTGTGAGAGGTCGTATCTCTCTGATTTGTTTATTGGCTAATTACCGCTGAAGCTTTTATTTACGTACTCATCATCCTCCTTTAATGGGCACGAAGCGGGGATGCAGGCCTGCCTGTTCCGATATTAATTGACTTTGCAGAGCAACTTTGAAATGCTCCTGTGATGTTTAAGAGCGAGGAAGCATCACTTTTCTAAAAATGTCTAAGAACACAGCCAGGCTCAATCGCCCTACACGTGTTCTGCGGTGCTACTGGCTCACGTGGGAGCAGAAGCATCATTAAGGGGCATGCCGACCTCTCGCACTGCAAAGTGGGCACTGCGACACTGCGCTGCTCACTGCACATGCTGCTCTGGTTCATGTGGCACATGTGGGAGTGCAACGGCGTGAGACGATGAAATAAGAGCCTCAACAGGCAAATAAAAATAGCCAGAAAAGTCTTTAATAGCTATTAAAGTACTAAAACAAGTACAGTGTTCTCAAAAAATAACAGAAATGTATCATTAAGCAGTTCACATTTTGGCTAGCTCAGACAACATATAGAGTGTGCATTTCCTGTTTTTTTTCTGCACCATTTACAATAATCCTGCGTTTTTATTTCAGCCCTGGGAGCCTCAGTCCTTCTACAGCAGTTTTCCACATGAGGTTGTGTGCAGTGACTCCTGGGGTCAGTCTGTGCTCATCGCTACTGACACTGCAGGAGTTATGTTGCTGGACAGTAAGCACCAAGGCCTACAGTTCAGATAATGAGTTACACACACATGTGGTTTGTTATGAATTAATATCTCAAAACTGTTGTTTTTCAGGTCAGGATCCCACTGCTCTGAACTCAGGTGTGCATGTTGTTCGCCTATATTTACGTTGTTACCTACTAGTAACAAGTCTGACACATATTATAAACACAAGTATGTGCCTTTGGGTTTATTTTACAGACCTCCCTCTCTATGATGATTAATTTTTTTCTGCTTTGGTGTATTAATCTCCCACCAATTTCCCATCACAGAGCTAATTTTAATTCACTGTGTTCACTCACTTCACAGCATTTCCGCTGGTACATGTAATGATCTTGCAGCACAAAATTGATCAGATGGCCAGAAAACCATTTAGTAGTTTTGATTTTCATTTTTACTGCAGTGAACTAGGATTTTTATTACATCCACACATAGCTGATTTATCTCTCATGTGCAGTTAAGTTTTGTGTCAAATACTATAGTAACATGGCTCAGTATCAGCACACTACATCCATGTCTGTTGCAAATTTAACTATTTGTTTCAAAATAAATGCTTATTTAAAAATATTTCATGAGGATGTTACAGTAGCTGTTTTATTAATTTAACAATACATTGACTCTCCAAACTAATCATATAATCAGGGATTGACATAACTGGTACGCAAGTACACATTCACCTTTAAAAGCGATATGTGCGGCAATTGATTGTTGTAACAGCATGAATTCGTACATATTTTATGTGCATTTGCGCCCATATGACACAAAATTATTGTGTTTTTTAACTTTTATATGCTAATTCGTACTTCATTTGCGGTATAGAGGTTAAAATGCACGGTAATTTCTTGTTATATCAGTGCAAATGCACATAAAATACATACGCATTCACGCTGTTACAACAATCGATTGCCGCACGTATCGCTTGCGTACCAGTTATGTCAATCCCTGCATATACAGTAGTAGTACATTATCCTGTTTTTATTTCCATTTACTTTCAGAATTCTATTTAAACTCTGAGCAATACAGAATCCATTCCCACCAAACCCGTTAAACTCTCCTCAGCCTAAATTGTAGTTACTTGGGGGCTGTTGTGTCTACAGACTAAAAGGGACACTTGTGTGAGTCGCTGCCTTTCTGATTTTCACAGACACGCCGCCACCTCCAGTGCAGGTGTTTGACAGAACCATGGTGGTCAAACAGATGCATGTTATTGAACCTCAGGATCTTCTAATCACTAGGGCAGACAAGGGTAAGAGAACGTTTCCAGAGGACACTTGCGGTCAGGCGGTTTGCCCAGATGTTTGCCCAGATGATGGTTATCTGTTGGTGTTCACCTGTCAGCAAGCGGTTTATAATTTTATGGAACTTGTGGCCCTGCAGACCACAGCATAGATAGTGAGCATGCATAATAGAATATTACTCATAAAGATAATGGATTTCCCAGGTTCTAATTTTAAATACTTTTAATATTAATAACAGCCATTAATGTTTCGCATTTTCCATGAACACTATTTAGTTGTTGAGTTGAACCGAAGCTCACAATCATCATTATGCAGAGCCTGATTTTATTACTGTTCTCTAAAACTTGTAAATCACCATGGATAAATGATAAATACAGTGATGATGATTAACTGACACATTCGGGTAACATGCAACATAAAGTCTGTCTGTTTGTATAGCTGTATTTTACTTCCTGAAGCAATTGATGTTAAGTATCGTTCGCAGAATTACAACTGTTTCTGTTCTCATAGTCATTAAGCACTGTGTTACATGTTCCCTGGTGGCCTTATTTTATAGCATGTCTAACAAGTACTTAGTAATATGAGTAACAGCCAGTATCACTCAATTCCCAGTCCATGGCAATGGCTGTACACTAAAATGTTAATAACAGGGGGTGACTTGGGAAGGCTACACACCTACTGAGAACATCACAGCCAAATGTAACAGTTATATTTCCTGTTGTTTTGCTTGTGAGTAGAGAGAAATAAGTATTTTATAGTTTATTTACGTATATTTGTAATTTTCCCTGAAAAAAATTTATTTCAAATAACTTTTCAATTTTGAGGCCTTAAAGACAAACTGTCATAGACAAAAGCACCAGAGATTTTTTACAGAATTATTAGGTTTTTCTGTAGATTGGCAGAACACAATAAAGTACAGCAAGTGACTCCTGGCAGCTCCAGTGCTAAGACACGGGTTTTCCAAACATCCCAGGTGCTACCTGACACCTCTGTCCTTACAGACTTCATTCATTTCCACAGAAAGATATTATCATTGGGCTGCTTCAGATCAAACCCTGTTCATCTGTCCTTTTTTGAAGTGTCACCCTTTGTCAGCTTCGTTAGGTGGCGGTCAATTAAAGTGAATGTATTGGTATTCCTGCAGTCAGATGAAGAAGGCCCCAGAGCGGCTGCCCTTGCAATGTGGCGTCCTGTCTTTTGCCCGTGGCTTTTGTCCATTGGCTCCAATCAACTTGTCCATACTTCCACCAGTATGGAAGTATATTCCTGCTACAATGTAGACCAAAATGCAAAATTATTTTGCATCTGCAGTTCTGCGTTTCATGTCGCACAATGCTCTCCCTAAGCAAACATTTTCCCATATCCATTTATAGAATGTGGTTATAACAGTACACTGCCTTGGGATCTATAATTTGCAAGCATATGAAACACTTGGGTAATTATGAAGAACAATTCCATAAGACACGGGGATTCTGTGGCAAATGATGGTTTATTGGGGTCTATTTTTCAGGAAAAGCAAAGCAGGCATCAGCACGAGAAAAAACATATAAACAGGAGAAATCAAACAGGCAGTTAGAAGATATGATCAGGACAGACCAGGTACACCTGGAAGGAAAAAAAAATGGTATAATTTTCCTTAAAGCTGCCATCTATGATGCACTATTGATACCCACCTAATGCATTATAATGGTCGGTATAAGAATTAATAATGCATTACAGCATCTTCTATTGACAGTCATACAGCATTATAGTATTAATTAATATACAGTACTTCATAAGCTCCAGTGAAGCTGTGATCTATAATGAATTAAAGAAAATATGGCTATAATGTGTTATGTCTTTTCATAAATATGTATATCCTTGTTTATAATGCATTATGAATTCAGTATTTTAAATGAATTATACTGTGCTATGAATGTGTTCATAGGTTCTTAAATACATTGCATTCATAGAAAGTGTTACCAAAAATCCAGAGTGCTACACGGCAGCTTTCAGGATGGGCATTTTAACCATAGTCTGACTTCCTGGAGGGAAGAGGAGTGCAGCACATTTTCAGAGAAATGAGGGGCAGGTACAACTAATCAATACACCGGCCTCTTGTCCCAGCCGAGTGGGATGCTTGGATATGTCAGCATGCAGGAACCAGTGTGAATGTTCTTAATATATTAAAAAGCAATTACATAAAATATATTTTAAGAACATTTGCAAAGTGAAAGCCTTGTATGTGAACCATGAGCTGATAATCTGACAGGTCTCGCTAACGTTTACCACAGACTTGGCAGAGATTTGTCATGAGTACTGTATCTCTGGCATCTTCTATAGTACCACGTCATGGGGGTAAAGGCTATCCAGAAAACATTAACGTCCATGACCCTAACATGACTGTTACCAGATATGAAGAATAAAGCTATTGCCCTTTCAGTCTAGCCGGGTATATCAGCACATCCATCAGTGGTATTGAAGTCCTTATATTATGTCAAAAAATATGATAATTAGAGTCATCACAGCACCACCGGAAACTGGGTGGTGTTAATAATCTGAAAATAATAGAGATGTTGAACTTCTGCTATACATATTACTGGACAACAGTATACTCTGTAGCCTGCTCACCAACAGGCATATGCGGCAGAATGACTCACTCCAGTCTGAAGCTACTCCTAACAGACGACCACGGGTCAAGCCTGTACCACTACAGGAGCGGAAACACGTGTCGTCTGCCTCTCGCTTTGCTATCGCTCCGGTGGGCTTATGGATCCATCCCTTCAAATAAGGGAGTGGGCAGAACTTCTTTCATCATCCTGGTGTCGAACTACGTAGAAAGGGAAGCTGGGAGGAGGCCGAATCCCCCCCCCTCCCGGCAAACTCTCAGAACCACCCCAGCAGCCTAATCCCATTAAAGCTGCAGATTGTGGCTGTCAGTGGGCCCCGCTCTCCAACCACCTCACCACTTGAGCACAAACAGGTCACAGACCAACAAATCACACTTGGGGGTGCCGTAGCCACAGTCACACATGAAGCCGTTTCCATAATCGTACATTAGTCCCTCACCAGTATACAAATGGGGATACTTTATCAAGTTGAGTCTTTAGCAAATATCATGTGTGGCTAATGAGTATCGAGCAATATGCAGTGAAGAACTGCACTGTAATTTCATCAAATAAATATTGCCTAGGAAAAAAATATTCAGGCAATCAGATACAGGGTAATGGCATCTTAGAGCGTTCAGCAATAAGAGAGACAGTTCTGGAAATGTATGTGTAATCACACACATTCATTGTAGAAGTACAAAGCTGCCATTTCAGTCAGGGAATTTGTATGTGTATCAGTGCAGTGTGATGGACTGTCCTGTCAACTGATTTATACATCTATATAAGCATAAGACTCATAATGATTACTCTTCTAACGCTTTCTCTGAAAATGAGGTTGTTCCCTTGATTTGTATTTTCATTAAGTACACTTTGGTTTGACGGCTGGGTAGTGCTGCATGAACAGTCACCAGGTGGATGGTCTCTCTGCCTGCTACTTTTTGCATTTCCCCTCGACAATGTAAAGACTAACTGCGGACGAGGAGTCAACTCTCAGTGCTGCACCACAGCTGCGTGTTCTGACTCCACCGTTCTAACTCAGCATGGGTCGGGGGGGTTGGGGGGATTGGCAGACAGTTGACTTTATGTCAGCTGCTCTTTGATGTGGGGGCACTTGCTGTTGATCTTGCAGTGGGGGGGACAGACAGTTGACTTCATGTCAGCTGCTCTTTGGTGTGGGGGCACTCACTGTTGATCTTGCAGTGGGGGGGGACACACAGTTGACTTCATGTCAGCTGCTCTTTGGTGTGGGGGCACTCGCTGTTGATCTTGCAGTGGGGGGGGACACACAGTTGACTTCATGTCAGCTGCTCTTTGGTGTGGGGGCACTCGCTGTTGATCTTGCAGTGGGGGGGGACACACAGTTGACTTCATGTCAGCTGCTCTTTGGTGTGGGGGCACTCGCTGTTGATCTTGCAGTGGGGGGGGACAGACAGTTGACTTCATGTCAACTGCTCTTTGGTGTGGGGGCACTCGCTGTTGATCTTGCAGTGTATGCCAGCAGACCGTCGTAGGACACAGGGGTTCACATGGCATCCAAAAATATATTTTTACAGTTTAAAGAGTTAAATAGAGTTCAATACAAAAAAGCAAGTATCAACAGTTAATTCTTAAAACCATCATGAATGGAATACTGATACTTGATTGATCCTTCTATTCCATCTTGCCCCCCCATGACACACATATAAAGCTCAGGGCAAGCTTGGGGGGGGGGGTTCACAGCCTCTAGAACAATTAGAGCTTAAAGATGTTGCTCAAGGGTCCAGTGGTAGCATCAGCGACCTTCTGATCATAGGTACAGTCCTGACTGACTGAGCCGCACACCGTCATGGATAGAATGGATGGGAAAATAACAGTTAACCTGTCATATAAAAATGTACTGTTGCATCCAGATGGAGTTGAGTGTAACTCAGTATGGCACATCATGCCAGTCCCCTTTGCAATCAATCCTCCTGCTCCCCTCCCCAGGGAAAGATGCCCGGCTCTACGTCTTCAGACTAAGCAGCCTCAGCAGGGGCTTAGATGGGCAGCTTGTCCGCACCAAATATGACAGCCGAGAAAACAAGCTGGAGAAGACGAAAGGTGAGATGGGCTGTTTTTATATACAGAATTTCATGCATTATTTCCTCTTTGAATCATCTGCCTAAATAGTAAATTCAGTATCAACACTGTACATGTGTCACATGATTATGGTTTGACCTTAATTTTAACATGCTCAGTGACAAAAAAAGGTAAGCATCCAGGCGTGATGGAAATGAAACGAATCTGCTTTGTGGTGAAAGGTCATGTGACTGTATCGCAATGATTATAATATCAGATCAAACGGACAAAAGAGTTGACAGTATGGGCACACTGCTGGTCCCATGACAGTAGGGTGTGCGCCCCCCCCCCCCCCCGGGCCTGGATACTTGAGGCAATACGGAGCAGAAGGGAGTCATAAACCTGTTGTATCTTCTCCTGCGGCAAGTCGGCCCACAGCTGTTGTAACTGGTCCTTGAGATCCTGCAGATTGGCACTGGGTCTGAGTTGACGTCTGAGCTGATCCCACACATGTTTGATTGGGGAAAGATTGGGGGACCTGGCTGGCCTTGGGAGGAACTCATCATGAAGCAGGCAGCCCAAAGACACACATGCCTTGTGTGGACGTGTGTTGTCTTGTTGTAAGGCTGTTCCAGGGTGCCGTCTCAGGAGGGGTAAGACATGCGGCTGCAGGATGTCACTGACGTAGCGCTGTGCTGTCAGGATCTCTCAAATCACTACCAGATATGACCTGAAGTCACCATCTCCCCACACCATTGGCAGATTGGTCCACTCCCATCAGCGCCACCATACACGCTTACAACGGTCATCCATGGTAATGCAGAATCGAGATTCATTGCTGAACATGGTACAACGCCACTTGTCATCAGTCCATGCCTCCTGGTTACGGCACCACCCCAAACGCAGCCGTCTCTGTGCTGGTGTTAATGGCAGCCTACACATGGGACAGTGAACCTGCAGTGCGGCTGATGGCAGTTGTCCATACGCAGTGCGGGATGACATGGGGTGTTGTAGAGAGTCCAATACCTGTGTCCGGATGGCAGGCGCAGATGTCATGGGGATGTCATTCTGTGATGCTTGGTGCCCTCAAGTGCCCATTGGTTCCAACATCGTGCGACTGTGACATCTGCATGCTCCACATGCCGGGCAATTGCACGATACGACCACCCAGCCTCATGCAAACCCACAATGTAGCCCCTATCAAACTCCCTCAAGTGCTGCTAATGCTGTCTAATGCACATAGGAGGCATCCTCTGTGTCTGGTGAGTAGACATGCCAGCTCCTTGCAAACTGAATCATTTACATACCAGTCACTGGTCTGCACGTGTAGCAAATTACATCCAAATCAGACCATTACTTCTGGGTGCTTAACTTTTTTTGTCACTGAATATATTTGTGCATATAATCTTTCTGTTGGATCTATACATAAATATAGCTATTTTTTACTTAAGGAATTGTGGTATTCCACATATTGTACATGTTTGCAGATTACATGTATTATTCATTTCGATTCACCTCTATTCACCTATTTTTTATTTAGTGTTTACATATTTTTCTCATAATGTGAAACCACAATAAGGTCAGCTGCAAATTGACGGCTTAATACAAATACCACATAGAGCTATAAAAAAATCACTTAATTTTCACAAATTCAAATCACTTAATTTTTTTAACATAGATGTAAAAAGTTTACGGTACTTTAATATTGGGTTGTTTGGGCAAATACAGTCCAAATTCAATTTGAAGCCCGGGTGCCATAATTTACATCCACAATGGTGTGTTGAAATGAAAAAATGTAAATCTCACCAAAGACCCCAAGTATAGAAATTGCTGTGCATCACTTGTCAATAACATACTTGTTAAAGCATGTGGTATATTAATAAGGATATAATCATGTGATGAAGAAGCATTGCATTTTAATGCACAATAATAGTAGATCCATCCTTCCCACAATATGATAAGTTATTCATAGAATTCTTTTAACAGTGTCTAAGTTCTCATTTTTCTGATGTATCCCTGGAATTTTTACCCTGCAACTACTTAAAATTTTACCTCTGTAGGACATGTGCAATTTTGCGTGGATTAACAAGCTGAGTCAAGTTCTCCTCTGTACGGGATCTCAGTTTTACACTGACCTTAGGTCATTACAGTTGTTTCTGAATTCAAAAGACACTCACCCTGTTATCATGGAAAATACTTTGTGTCCAGCAAAAAAGAGTTAAAGCCATCTCTTGATTTTTGGGACACGTGTGGTCTAATAGCAGCAGACCAAACTGCAAGCCGAGCTGGAGAATTCTGTCTCCCCGTCCTGCTCGCTGGTCACTTGAAACTGGTAGAGTTTCAGATAGTCTGTCAGCTCTTTGGGTTGGAAGCAGACCACAGGATCAATCTGCTTGTGATCATGACGGCAGGCGCTGTTGCCCCATCTGTTGCGCCGTCTGTAACCCCATTCTGCTCCCCCGTCAGCACAGCGCCGTCTGTAACCCCGTTCTGCTCCCCGTCAGCACAGCGCCGTCTGTAACCCCGTTCTGCTCCCCGTCAGCACAGCGCCGTCTGTAACCCCGTTCTGCTCCCCGTCAGCACAGCGCCGTCTGTAACCCCGTTCTGCTCCCCGTCAGCACAGCGCCGTCTGTAACCCTGTTCTGCTCCCCCGTCAGCACAGCGCCGTCTGTAACCCCATTCTGCTCCCCCGTCAGCACAGCGCCGTCTGTAACCCCGTTCTGCTCCCCATCAGCACAGCGCCGTCTGTAACCCCGTTCTGCTCCCCCGTCAGCACAGCGCCGTCTGTAACCCCGTTCTGCTCCCCGTCAGCACAGCGCCGTCTGTAACCCCGTTCTGCTCCCCCGTCAGCACTGCGCCGTCTGTAACCCCGTTCTGCTCCCCCGTCAGCACAGCGCCGTCTGTAACCCCGTTCTGCTCCCCCGTCAGCACAGCGCCGTCTGTAACCCCGTTCTGCTCCCCCGTCAGCACAGCACCGTCTGTACTGTAACCCCGTTCTGCTCCCCGTCAGCACAGCGCCGTCTGTAACCCCGTTCTGTTGCCCTGTCAGCAGAACGGGGTTACAGTAAGCTCTCAGATAGTGCTTTTCAGTTATTGGATGTGAGTGAGTAAATGGTCCTTGGAGAAAGACTTGAGGGGGTTAATCGCAAGCAAGAAGAGATAAAAATCTCAGTGTAAAAGATGAAAGGCAATGCACAGAATGTGATTTAGGGGGGAAAGGCTAAAAAAATGCATGAGCTAAGAGACACAGAGCAAGGAAGACAGTGAGTGAGGGAGAGTGGAAGAGAAGGAACAAGAGAGAGAGGAAGTGGAAGAGAAAGTGGGGGAGTACAGGAGCAAGGGAGAGAGTTTGAGAGGGAGTGAGAGAGAAAGTGAGGGAGGGGAAAGGGGGAGAGAAGGAGTGAGGGACACAGTAAGCAAGGGAGAGAGAGAGAAAGAGAGTAGGAGTGAGTGATCTCATGCGTTAATGGAAAATTTCTGTAAACGTTGTACAATACTCAAAGGTTTCAAAATATACATTGCATTCATCCAGATATAAAAATAGTCTACATATTCACATACAAAAGAACTATGAAATATAATAGGATAATATATGAACACAACAAGGAACATCACAAATAAACAACTGTTAGCTTATTATCAAAACTAAAATTTTCCAACACTAAGTTCTTCATAATAGATTTGGACCAAACTGGGAAATTAGAAAACAAAGCAATCAAATGTCCAGAAAGTGACCAAGGCTCTGTGAGGAAGTATTTCATGCAGCTGCATATGTCTGCCATAAACACAAGCATTCTCCCTCTGCAGGCTGCCATTTGTATTCCATTAACACTCACCATGGTGCAGAGCTGCGCATCGTGGCAGCCATTCGCAACAAGCTTCTCCTCATCACCAGGAAGCCGCTGCCAACAGAATGCCTCAGTGCCGTCGCCATGGTGACCGCGCCCCCTGAGTCACCCGTGGAGGAGTTCCAGTACATAAGGGTAAGCACCGTCGCCGCCTTGTCTCCCTCAGGAACCACCACGCTACCGCAGTGTTTCCCGATCCGATCGTCGGGGACCCGCAGACACCTTTTTGCGGGAAGCTGGGAGGGAGCAAAAATATGGACAGTCTGGCAGGAAGCTGGGAGGGAGCAAAAATGTAGACTGACAGGAAGTTGGGAGGGAGCAACAGTATGGACTGTCTGACAGGAAACTGGGAGGGAGCAAAAATGTGCACTGTGGCAAGGAGCTAGGAAGGATCAAAAATGTGGACTGTCTGGCAGGGAGCTAGGAGGGAGCAAAAATGTGGACTGTGGCAGGGAGCTCGGAGGGAGCAAAACTTTGGACTGTCTGGCAGGGAGCTTGGAGGGAGCAAAAATGTGGACTGTCTGACTGGGAGCTCGAAGGGAGCAAAAATGTGGACTTCCAGTAGGAAGCATGGAGGGAGCAAAAATATGGATTGTCTGTGGGTCCCCAAAGACCAGGCTGCATTCCTCACTGCCCACCCTAGTCCCACCTGCAATGATTAACCATTTTCTCTCTTCAAAAGGTATTCAGTTTCAGCATCTTGACTTCCCCCATTGTTTCATCTTAAGTGCATGTGCTGATTCTCACAGCTAGGGCTAAACTGCTGTGGAAACTCAACGCAGTATGCAGCTCAGGAAAACATAACGTCATGTTCTTTGAATTACTAACTGAAAACACAATTGGGCATCACTGGAACAGACAAGAGACAAAAGCAGCCCTGTATTTACATTAGCAATTTCCCACCTGCTAAGGTTTGTAGCCTTGTGCAGAGAATATCAACAGACCAATCCAGTCCAATCTGATTAACAATACATTAAAAAATATAAAAGATCTCTTTTCTGTCTATTTCTCTTTCTTTAAGGAAATCTGCCTGTGTGACCCTCCTGTTGTCATGGCGCTGGTGGACGGCCCGACAGGGGAGAACGACAACATGATCTGCGTGGCGTACAAGCACCAGTTTGACCTCATCAACGAGAGCACCGGGGAAGCTTACCGACTGCACCACGTGGACGCCAACAGGGTCAGCGTTAAAAATGCCGCTTCTGTTACTCAGGCGGAGGGAGGCGTGACCGAAACCCTTCAAATCAAATATGAGCAGGTTTTCAAATGGCACTTGCATTAAGCAAACACTCTAAACACCTAAAGATCCCATGGCTTTGGTGCTTAGTCAGATAAATTCAAATATTACTCTGTCATTTTGACATTTTTTTATTATTATTTTGCTGTAACAATCTGGCGTGTAACCCCATCTCTCATCAGCGCACGGTGGGCTTTTTCCCTTTCAAACCCAAAGTCAAATGATTAGTCTAATTTAGGCAGATGTATGTCAAAGAAATAAAACAACGCAATTTTATAAATGTACATTTCGTCAGTTCAATTTGCATTTATTACAAAAATAAATATTAAGTTTAGTTACACTGGGTATGGCGTTTTAGGCACCGAAGTACAGACTGCTCTGAGGAGCTGCGCTCCAGCACAAATTACGCACTGGACAGCGCCCATGTAAACATTTACAGCCGTGGAAAAAAATTATGAGACCACTGTATATTTTTTATAAATCTGCATTTTTAAACCCTGGATTAATCCTGGTTCTGCTGGCTGAAGGCTACACTGAGAAGCAGGCCGCTTCCAGGCTCAGAGTTTCTAAGACAGCAGTACACAGGAACAAGGTGAAGAAGGAGACATTGGAAATGACAAGAAACCAGCCAGTTAAAGGGCGGAAGTGACTTTCTAATGCCAGAGATGACCGGTAACTTATCTGACAGTTTCTTGTGAATCGTAGGAAGACATCAAGTGACCTTCAAGAGGAATGGGAAACATTAAGTGCAGGTGTGAAGTGCACTGCTAGGACAGTTTGTATCAGGCTCCTAGAGCAGGACTGAAGTCCCATGAAGTAAGGAAGAAGCCCTTCATTAATGAGAAACAGGGAAGAACCAGGCTGCAGTTTGCAAAAAAATACATAAATTATTCATAGACGCACACCCATAAATTGAGAAAAATTTAATTAAATTAATTGGGTGAAACAAAAAAATCTCTCTTCATTTTCTCCAAGGCTCTAGACCCCTAAGTAACAATACATATTGATTGAGTTATGACTGGACCGGCATTTTCATCTATCCTTCCATTGACCTTCTTACTCCAGGTCAACTTTGTGGCAGCCATTGACGTATATGAGGATGGAGAAGCAGGCCTGCTGTTGTGCTACAACTGTGAGTCGCAGCTTGCTGTCATTGTCCTCTCTTGTTTGCTCTTCTGCTTTCCTCGTCAAACCGACCCCCAACATAACTCACAGTCTAGCTTTTCATTATAGTTAAAGGCAATACAGTTATTCCTCCGAGCTGCCATTTGCCAGGGAGACACTGCAATCATCTGCTGAACATTAAGTGAAAAGTTGCTGGTTCGTTAACTGGCAGAGCCAATTTTCAGATTACAACTGATGTTCGGCACCAGAGCCATCTGTTGACAGAATTCCTCTCCAAGCCTGATGTCGCTCTCTGTTCCCAGAATGTTCTTAAGGTTGTATTTTCTGGTCATTAGGTTCTTGCTTTGTTTGACAGATGTTGTGTAGTTCTTCCTCCTATGCTGCTTGCATTCGTCGGAAGCTCAGTCTCCTCAAGTCATCTCTTTGACAGCCATATGTTTGTATTGAGCTATTTCCCGTGCATGTAACTCACATTAGAGAAAAGCACCTGCTAAATATAAATAAATATAAACATATCCTGCAGTTAGGGTTAGGGTTAGGGTATGGTATAGAAAGGGTTTGGGAAGGAAGAGTGTGGTATGCGGTTAGGGTATGGTATAGAAAGGGTTTGGGAAGGAAGAGTGTGGTATGCGGTTAGGGTATGGTATAGAAAGGGTTTGGGAAGGAAGAGTGTGGTATGCGGTTAGGGTATGGTATAGAAAGAATTTGGGAAGGAAGAGTGTGGTATGTGGTTAGGGTATGGTATAGAAAGGGTTTGGGAAGGAAGAGTGTGGTATGCGGTTAGGGTATGGTATAGAAAGGGTTTGGGAAGGAAGAGTGTGGTATGCGGTTAGGGTATGGTATAGAAAGGGTTTGGGAAGGAAGAGTGTGGTATGCGGTTAGGGTACGGTATAGAAAGGGTTTGGGAAGGAAGAGTGTGGTATGCGGTTAGGGTATGGTATAGAAAGAATTTGGGAAGGAAGAGTGTGGTATGTGGTTAGGGTATGGTATAGAAAGGGTTTGGGAAGGAAGAGTGTGGTATGCGGTTAGGGTATGGTATAGAAAGGGTTTGGGAAGGAAGAGTGTGGTATGCGGTTAGGGTATGGTATAGAAAGGGTTTGGGAAGGAAGAGTGTGGTATGCGGTTAGGGTATGGTATAGAAAGGGTTTGGGAAGGAAGAGTGGTATGCGGTTAGGGTATGGTATAGAAAGGGTTTGGGAAGGAAGAGTGTGGTATGCGGTTAGGGTATGGTATAGAAAGGGTTTGGGAAGGAAGAGTGTGGTATGCGGTTAGGGTATGGTATAGAAAGTGTTTGGGAAGGAAGAGTGTGGTATGTGGTTAGGGTATGGTATAGAAAGAATTTGGGAAGGAAGAGTGTGGTATGCGGTTAGGGTATGGTATAGAAAGGGTTTGGGAAGGAAGAGTGTGGTATGCGGTTAGGGTATGGTATAGAAAGGGTTTGGGAAGGAAGAGTGTGGTATGCGGTTAGGGTATGGTATAGAAAGGGTTTGGGAAGGAAGAGTGTGGTATGCGGTTAGGGTACGGTATAGAAAGGGTTTGGGAAGGAAGAGTGTGGTATGCGGTTAGGGTATGGTATAGAAAGGGTTTGGGAAGGAAGAGTGTGGTATGCGGTTAGGGTATGGTATAGAAAGGGTTTGGGAAGGAAGAGTGTGGTATGCGGTTAGGGTATGGTATAGAAAGGGTTTGTGAAGGAAGAGTGTGGTATGCGGTTAGGGTATGGTATAGAAAGAATTTGGGAAGGAAGAGTGTGGTATGCGGTTAGGGTATGGTATAGAAAGGGTTTGGGAAGGAAGAGTGTGGTATGCGGTTAGGGTATGGTATAGAAAGGGTTTGGGAAGGAAGAGTGTGGTATGCGGTTAGGGTATGGTATAGAAAGGGTTTGGGAAGGAAGAGTGTGGTATGCGGTTAGGGTATGGTATAGAAAGAATTTGGGAAGGAAGAGTGTGGTATGCGGTTAGGGTATGGTATAGAAAGGGTTTGGGAAGGAAGAGTGTGGTATGCAGCAGGTGTTTAGGAATTAACTTTGTATAACATAAGAGAGAAGAGATTTCGAGCTTTCAGAGCAGTATTTACCTGGTTGTATTTGTTAGCATTCTTAATTGTCTGTAATTTCATGAGTTGCATTTTAAAGTAGCTTTATGTTTGTTGGTAATGCTGTTGCTAGACATGGTGTTAATTTCTTTGGAGCAACCATGTTGTGAAAAGCACTACATTCAAACTGTTCGGATTTTCAAAACATGAATATGTTGTGTGTATGATTTCTTTCACAGACATCTGCTACTATAAAAAAGTATGTCCATTTAATGGAGTTACAACTATGATCCAGTCCGGCAGCTCTGACTTCCATTTCAGCTGGAATCAGATGCCTAACTCCATCGGTACTTAACTCTCAGTTTTATTTTTCCTAAGCCTTTGACTCAGTTCCTGCATGAATTATATATTTAGTCCTGTTATGTACATAGTTCTTACGTTTGTCTTTTATTTGTTTTCCAGTGTGTGCTTTTCCCTACATCCTAGCCTTCACTACAGACTCCATCGAGATTCGGCTGGTGGTGAACGGCAACCTGGTGTACACCGCCGTGGTGCCTGAGCTGCAGCTGATTGCATCCAGGGTGAGGGAGCTCGCTGGCTCCCGTAAACAGAGCAGCCACTGTTATCTTTGCCCCACCTGTTTATCTAAGCTGTGGCACAAAGGAACAGCAGTCTGTTCCTGATCACTGCAGTACATAGGAACAACGATATGTCTGATCACTGCAGTACATAGGAACAACGGTATGTCTGATCACTGCAGTACATAGGAACAGCGGTTTGTCTGATCACAGCAGTACATAGGAACAGCGGTTTGTCTGATCACAGCAGTATATAGGAACAGCGGTTTGTCTGATCACTGCAATACATAGGAACAGCGGTTTGTCTGATCACTGCAGTACATAGGAACAGCAGTCTGTCCCTGATCACTGCAGTGCAAGGAAGAGCAGTCTGTCCTTGATCACTGCAGTACATAGGATCAACATTATGGCTGATCACTGCAGTACATAGGAACAGCGGTTTGTCTGATCACAGCAGTACATAGAAACAGCAATCTGTCCCTGATTACTGAAGTACATAGGAATAGCAGTATGTCTCTGATCTCTGCAGTACATAGGAACAGTGGTATGTCTGTGATTACTGCAGTACATAGGAGAATTAAGGTGTCATTTCTGCAGTATAAATGTTAGTCGATTTGCCATTTGTGCTGCAGCGCTATTATTGCTTTGATTGCAATCAAAACTTTAAAGCGATGTTTAATATGTAATTCTATGTGAAAAATTAAATACACGGAATAAGGGGGTGCACTTGAACAATTAATTAACTGGACAGACTTAGTTGGGATGATAATGTATGTCCTGTAACTCATGCTCAGTGGGTTGAAAATGTACAGAATGTGATTATAAAAAAATATATTGTACTATAAAATATTATCAAAGTCAGGGCAGAAGATATACCTGCATCAGTGTTACAATTGTTTCTTTCTGTTGTGCTGTATTTCAATCCCCCCTCTCTCTCTCACTCTGCAGTCTGATATCTACTATGTGTCTTCTGCATCTCTGAACGCAGCTTCCAACTGTAGCTCCAGAGACACCAGTTCTCAAAGCTCCCCTCAGACCCCCACAGCTTATGAGATGCCTGTCTTCCCCTCGCCACTGGGAGATGGTGAGCGCCTCCTGTAGGATGGTGTTGAAAGGACCCAAAGCACTGAGGCCTCTAATGCAGTTGAATTCACAAGTATAGTGAAAGGGGTGTTTGAGGTGATCATTAGGGAGGGGGGGTGGACCCCTTTGAGATACTGGTGAACTTGCGAAATGGCACTAATACAAGGTCCTCAAGCTGATTGGTGTAGATGACAAGAGGGGAAGAAATAAACCCAAATGAGTGGAATTTATTCATGAACCGGAGTGTTGGACCTGCACTTCTGGTACGGTTTGGAGACCGTGAAGGAAAGTGTGCTGGAACTAGTGCATTCTCAGAGACATTCCTGATAGTTCAGAGATAGCACAGGGGGAATCAGCTGAAGTTTATGATGTTTTGCTGCAAACTTGCGCACCAGTTTAAATTTAATCATAAGAGCCAGACTAGTCTGTGGCGTGTGCGGCGCCCCCTTCAGCCTGCTGGGACCAGACAGAAACATCCGGCCTTGTAATTAAAGCCTAGCTGAGTCATTAGGTGCCCGCTGCTGATTAGTGACAGGTTTACTGTGAATGAGGATGGATCTGGAAGGAGGATGTGACAGTTTGAAGAATGTAAACAAGTCCATCTGGGCTGAGTGTGTGTGTGTGTGTGTGTGTGTGTGTGTGTGTGAGCGGGTTTACCTACATGTATCCTTATGTCCCCATAACGTGATAAATATTCGGTTTTTTTCCCTTATGGGGACCGGTTTCCTGGTCCCCATAAGGGAAAACTCTATTTTATAAAAATCGGTGACTGCTATGAAAAAACTAAAAATTCCAAAACTCTTGTATTTTGTTATGTTACTTATGGTTATGGTTAGGGCAGGGTGGGGGTTAAGGTTGTCATAGTTAGCGCTAGCATTTTTCCCATTGAAATTAATGAGTGGTCCCCATAAGGATATGTTTACCCTACATGTGTGTGTGTGTGTGTGTGTGTGTGTGTGTGTGTGTGTGTGTGTGTGCATGTGTGTATTAGTTACATTTACACTGCAGAACTTTAAAGTTCTGCTCTAAAGTTCTGTATAAAAAGCTGGAGCCGAATCCAGGGTGCCCCAAGTCCCCCGCTCCTTTTGCTGTCCTCTCAGCAATTAGCACACATTGGAGATTAGCTTGAGCATCCTGAGAGCAGCCCATCAGTTCTCAGAACCATATATGGGCATAAATATGGAGGAATAACCTTTTAACTAAATAAGGACAGTAGCCATTTGCATTAATGTGGCTGTAAACAGAGCCCTGACTCGTTCATCATTAAAGCGTCCTCTTGTTTGCCAAGTCAAGCAGAGTGACTGTGTTATCCATGAGATCCTCTGACCAGAACAGCTCTCTAAGCTGAAAGTGTGGAGTGCTGCTTAATTACTGCTACTATTTGACCACTGAACAGGTACTACAGTACAAGGTTAAAACTCCTACATGCAGCTTACTGACAATCAATAAGTTGATGCTGATGCACAGGTCATAAACTCACATTTGCTCCACGAAATATGAAAGGCTTTACGACTCTTTAACAGTATTCCGAGTGCTTTTTGCTACCATACAATTAAGTATCTCTTTAAAAATTATTTTTATTCCATTTTAGACTGCTTCCATGACATTTGTGCCATGAGTTATAAATTAACTGGGATATTTTCTTTATGCCACATATACATGTCAGAGGCATTAGGAGCAGATATGAAACATTGCTTCTTTCCTGAATCTGAACTCTAAAGCCCACCTTTATTCCTTGTGTGGTTATGAAACTGAGACCCCTCTTGCAGTGAAGATTTCCCTGTTGGTTTGACTTGTTTAGCCTCTGTCATGAACCACTGTTTAGGTTGATCCAGTCCACTTTGCTAGTATGATTTATCATGCCAAATGATGTAAAAACATTTCTGTTCTGTTTCGTTTTTAAAACTGAAGTGTATTAAATAGTACTTATTGAGACTTAGAAAAAAGGCTGTTTAGGTAATGCTTTCCTCTGATGAATCTAATCAACTTAATATATCTGTAACTTGGCAACAATGCTCGTACACAATGTCCTTGACGTTTATAGCGGGCGGCCCACGCTTAAACGAAAACATCAATCTTTTGGGGGGGGGGGGGGTGCAATAATGGGGAATTGGTAATTCACTCTCTGGATTTATGATTAGATAAAGTTCTGACTTCAACCTCAGTAACAGGAAAATTACAACAAAACAGAAATTACGTAATCTACATAAAAGGGTTACATATAGTATGTAGGCAAGGGGTTCTTAACCATGGACATCATTTGTTAATAAAAGATTGATCAAACTGAGTATTGAAATGCAAAACAGGGAATATTAGAAATGTTCGAGTGGGGATCAAAGCTGGGTGGATTTATACCCGGGATCAGACAGTCCCCGCAAACCTGAGCGGCCATGTGTCTAATGCTCATGGCGCTTTAGCTCCGCAGAAAGCCAGCTGTGGAAATGACCCTGAGGGGTTTAAATGATCAGGTCCTAGCATTCATTTAGATTTGGATATGAATGGGATTCCTTTACATAAAGCAGCTGCTTCATACAGGAACAGGAGAAATTTAGGAGCTGTCCGCAGAGAACATCTGCAAGGCCCTGGAAGTAGAGGTCTCAGCTGCCTCAGGACCTCTCAGTGCGACCGTCGTGTTCCTCTCTCTGTCCGATGTGTCATAAACACACTGTGCTTTGTTGTGTTTCCTTTCAAACATCAGATTCTATTAGGATACCCTACGGCAGCAAGCTCTCCCAGTACATGTCCAAAGAAGCCGAAGGTATTTAAGGAGTCTCTGAGCTCCTGCTCTGTCACTTCGCCAGCATGCCCGTCATTAGCAGCAGCATGCAGCTGCAGTGCCCTCCGCTTGCCAGCATTCCCGCACCTCTCGCCGGCAATGCTGCTCAGTCGAGGTAGAGCGGGGGGAGGGAGAGGGCCCTGACACAGCATGACGCCCTAACAACGCCGGCCCCGTGTATCATTTTGTTAAAGCCATCCTTCGGCCAGTGGTAAGATCAGCCAGAGATGCCGAGGAGGCAGTAACAAAACAGGAAGCCTTTCGCCAGCTGCTCGTACTCCTCCTGTGTGCTCTGCAGGGGCTTCTGCTAATGCTGTCCACCCTAGACTGTCATATTATGGATATCTGATATTCATAATATCATATGATACTGGGCACCAAAATGAAAGATCTAATTTGCTTCATTCTAAAGAATGTTTAATAGTTATACACGCAACAAGCAGTCCCAGCTTGAAACTGAAAATGTACTTAATTTGTCTAATTTATTTAATTTGTCTAATTTCCTTAATTAGTTTAATTTCTTTGTTATTTAGCTTTCTGTTGCACTAGATGTTGTTTGAGTCTGAATGTAAGAGCTTCCTCTAATTGGCTAAACCCAGAAATGTAATAATGTTTTAATATCCCAGTATCATATCCTATCACAGGAATGTAGATGGTTGAACATAACAGCATTTTTAACATCTCCCTTAACACGCATATGTATATTCCAAAGTAATTCCATATATTAGTTTCGACTAACATTTTGTCTCTGCATTTAATTTTTTTGGGAACTCAGTGCTGTAATATACTGTCTAATAGTGTTCAGTGTGCATTTGATTTCCTCCATCGCATGTTGGTTTTGTCTCACCTTTGACCTGACTTTCTCGTCTGAGCTTTGCACAGTGCAGACTTCCAACGATTTATTCACAAATCTGTATTATTAGCATTCCACTCTCAGAAGTCGGAGCTGCAGGAAAAACCTGCACCTGGTGCCCCCTGATGGCCACATTAAGTTACTGAACCCTGAAAGTCCCCCATAAATTCAGGCCCCGTAGTCCTGGAGCAGAACCTTGCAGCAGGCCGCTTTGTCTACTATTGGGATCAGGCCTGAATGTTGATTATTAAGCAAGGCGCGGCTTTTATATGGTCAAAAGGCTTGGTGAAGAGAATTACAGAGTTTTTGGACACACAAAAGACAGTAATTCAGTGGTAGTCCAGAGAAGTAATGTTTCTATTACTGCTAAAGTATTATTTGTTAATTGTTACCATTATCTTCACTTAAAACTATGTTTATTGAAGTTAATTGAAATTACTAAATAATCTGGTTTTATATTAGCAGACAGTCATTTAAAATATTAAATATTGCTAAAAACAGAAATTGTACCAGGCAGAAATCTTGCAAACATGGCATCTGGAACTAATACGATGGCTGATATGTCATTGTAATGACTGTTACATTAGTTCAAGTGTAGATGAGTGCTGAAAATTTACACACAACTTTACAGTGTTGATATGGGACATGCTGGGACATACATAATCCCCTGGACTGTGCTGTTCACATGATTGTATAGTCATCGCTATGCTAAATTCTAAAGTGTCTCGTTATTTTTAACATTCTACATTAGCATGCATCTGTGGGAGACAGTTCAGCCTGATGCCCGATATCTTAACTGGCATGTTAATTGACACAAACACAAACACACCTTGCGGTAATTGGTTCCATAAAGGCGGTTAGCTTTTTATTAAATTAAAAATTCTGAAAAAACAAATATTTTCATTGTTACCCATTATCAATGTAGAGAGTTATCCTAAGGCACAAGTAGCAGATAAAGGCTAACATCTGTATCTGACATTTTAATGTTAAACAACATCAGAGGGAATTGTTATCATTTATGTGTGTTTGCGAGGATCTAAACCTACAACTTTTGCATAGTTAGCTAACGGGTGATATATACTCACCATACTACGAGTACTTTGTAGTAGCTGTAGTACTAGTTTAACGGGTGATATATACTCACCGTACTACGAGTACTTTGTATTAGCTGTAGTACTAGTTTTACATGAGATTTCTATCACTTCCGGCTGCGCCAGGAGGTCTTGTAGCTCATTCTCTCAGGTCTTACAGGATCACCCTTCATTCTTTGCTGTCCTGTACTCTCCATCCCACCACCATGTCTTGGTCGTTCTCCCTTTGCTCTGCCCCCCCCCCTTCTGAAGGTGAGGCTCAGGCGAAGCACATCTTCAGGATCCCCCTGTGCAACCTGGTGGGCCGCAGCATCGAGAGGCCCCTGAAGTCGCCGCTTGTCAACAAGGTGGTGACCACGCCTGTGCCCAGTGCGCCCACTCCCTCCCCCGTGGTGTCCGTCTCGCACTCTCTCTCTCTGTCCCGCATGGAAATCAAGGAGATTGCCAGCCGCACGCGGAAGGAGCTTCTTGGTGAGCTGAGGCAAAACACTCCTGTTTCACACTGGCTCAGTGTAAACCTGTTTCAGCTACAGTACGTTCTCATGCAAGGTCAAGGTCAAGGAAGTTTATTGTCATTCGCATCTCATTGCATGAGGTGGAACGAAATTGTGTACACACGGTCCCGGTTAATCCAATAAAACAAGAACATCATAAACAATAATGAATAATAAAGTAAATAATAAAGCAGCCTTCTCATGTGCCACCGTGAGGTGACCATAATCCACTCCGTTTTCATAACAATTAAATTATCATTAAAAAAATAAAAACTTTATGGAAGGGAGATTTTGGAAGACGTATAACGCATTGGTTGGGAGTTGAATCCAGGTCTCCCCAAGGGCAGGGATATATGACAGTTGCTCTTATGGTGACCCTGGCACTGATATCATTTTGGGAAACGGCATCCATGGCCGATGGACAATGCTGACATTCATATCTGTGAGCAGGTCTTACGGAGGAGCCCAGCAGTAAATCAGAGAACACGGTGAAGCAGAGGAAGACCAGCAAGAGGCTGGCAGAGAAGGAGCCCAAACCGAGGACCTTGAGGTCAGCCAGCAGTGACAGGTGAGGAGGCGCTCAGGTAGGCGGAGTCCGCAGCGCAGGGGCACTGGCACTGGACCTGGACATCCACGGAGCACGCTGAGCGCTAAACCAGCTACCATCCTTAACTGAGCAATGTGCTCAGTCATTGCACTTCTGAAGGATTTTTGGAGGTCTTCAGGTTCAGTGATGCTTCCTCAGAAAACACATGCATGTTTGGGGTTATTTGGTTTTATTATAATTATAAGTCTACTTCGTTCAATCAGAAAAGGTTTTACTAATGAATCATATGCCACGATTGCTGCTACATTGTTGACTGATCATACTTGGGAGGAGCACATGCTGATTACGGCACATTGCCACAGCCACGACACGACAAACCACCTCTGGAATGAGAACCTGAGTGCAGCCGTGCAACAGGCAATACCTCAGCACCACACTAGTCCAAATGGACCAGTGTGAGTTTTTTCCAGTGGCTGCAGTGCCAATCCTGCCACCAACCCCCAAATTTTCCCTGAAAGTTGGAGGACCTCCTTGCAGGGCTGGATGTCATATCCAGGACAAAGCTACTGCAGGTTAAGGGCCTTACTCAAGGGCCCAACAGAGTAGACTCACTCCGGGCATTCACGGGATTTGAACCAGCAACTTTACAACTGCCACAGATCCCTAGCCTCAGAGCCACCACTCTGCTCAAACTCAATAAAAAAGCATTTAAATAATAGAATATATGCAGTATTTAGTTTGCAACCAAAGTGCACAAAATCTGTAGGCTTAGACCACTAAACTAGCGCAAAAATGCATTAACTCAAAGTTTAGTGCGTAACCTCAAGGTTTAGTGTGTAAGATTTAAGTATTAACTGAAGTCTGAATGAAGCATGTCCCATCGCAGAAAGTTTATGACATCTTTCAGATGCATGAATGTTCTGATAGTTGAGTATTTTAAAAGTGGATCTACATTCAGTCCTTACTCAGCACTTCTATCAGCAACTGACATGATTAAGTACGAAACAGCATAGAATCAAATTGGTTAACACCCGTGTTCCATACAGTTTGTCCAGGTTAGTAGCGATAATCTCTTTGGCCTTTGCCATTTAAACATCTCAGGTGTCTCCATGTCTCACAGCAGGGAAACTCGGCGTGTTAAGGAATGCACAGCCCAGCCGCCTTTACTTAACTGTACTTGGCGGCTATAGAAGCACTGCCATCAAGTGTGTGAGGCCACATGGTGACATTTTCAATACATCCATTCTGTAAAGGCTGGGGGGGAGGAAGCTTACATTGGTCACTTGGTTCGCCTATCCCAGAGGCACAGGGGCTGCCCAAACACCCTATGTGGGACACGTCAAAGAGGCTCCCCAAACACCCTAAGTGAGACATGTCAAAGGGGCTACCTGAACACCCTACGTGGGACATGTCAAAGGGGCTACCTGAACACCCTACGTGGGACACGTCAAAGGGGCTACCTGAACACCCTACGTGGGACACGTCAAAGGGGCTACCTGAACACCCTACATGGGACATGCCAAAGGGGCTACCCAAACACCCTACGTGGGACACGTCACAGGGCAGATGCAGGGCTACTTAGAGACATCAAGCCACATGGTTTGGGTCAGAGGAATCCCACACAGCAGGAGGAGCACATGCAAACAGCACAAACACACACACACAGAATGGGATTAAAACCCACAACCTAGGAGGTATGAGGCTTCCCACTGCGCCGCCATGTCGCCCATCCAGTGAAATGTTGGTACAAAAATGGCCTCCATGAAATATTAGCTATGCATGGGACATGAAAGTGACCATAACTAAGGATTAAGGATATGAATACAGTAACATAGTGCCCTAAATGTGTATGTTTAACACCGATTTCAGACCTGATGAAGCTTCTTAACTGATGCTACCTCATGTTCTGCTAATGGGTTGCTAACGAAGTGCTAACAGAATTGTTGACAGTATGAGCAATGACGTTAGAGTAAGTTCAAAGACCAACGTGACGTGTCACGGCAAGACCAGCTTAGTTGCTTCTCATGGGAGCTCACAGCATACATTAGTGCTAAACGAAATGCAAACACTGTTTTATATTTACTTAATACAGTTCAAACTTGTCACTATTCCACATGGTTACCCCTAGATACCAGTTTCTCACACTTCATCTTAAACAGTTTTTTAAGGTCAAGAGTTGAATTTCACATAATTAATGAATTTTATTTAGTTTTGGACAATGTGTTAGTTCAACAGTAACTGGAGTTTTCTCCTAGTGCAATGTAACCGTGGTAGAGTTACGTTATACCTGTCTGCCATATCAGGGCAAAGGGGATAATATGAGGGTTTGTTTCATCTGTCTACACTTCTGTTACAGTATATGCTAATAGGTACCGGCAGGTGGACTTGAAGATAGTGTGAAAAGCAGCCCAAAATGCTTCACATTCAGCTTATAATTTCTCTGTCCAGAAATGTCACATGCATTTTTTTTTTTCACAAAAATGGAGGTTACTCCTTTTGCCAGCCTATGCCTTGTCCTTACTTCCTTCAAAAGCTACACTGAGGTCATCCATTAAAATGCAGCGATTTTCTAGTGATTAGTTTCACCCTCACTTTTCTCATAGAAGCCTACTAAGCTAGGCACCAAAATAAAGCATAAAAAAAAACATTTTTTTTGTAATGAATTTGGGATTTGTTATGAAATCCCACCATCAAGGACTGAACCCTGGCATGAAAATGAAAGTGAGGTCCCCACTAGGGTTGCAAAGGGCTGGAAAATTTATGGAAATTTTCCAGAAACTTTTCGTTCCATGGGAAGTTAAACTGGGGAATTTTGGAAATATTCCACATTAGAAACTTTCCATGGGAATTAATGGGAAAGTATGGGAATTAACAAGAATATTCCTAGAATTTTGCAACCCTAGTCCCCACTCATCAAGTCAGGAGATAGCCCACCAGCCATATCTCAAAAGCCATTAAAGACAATAAGACTTGACCTTATTAAATCAAATGTGGGCCAATATTCCATTTTTACCTGCTGTCGATATTAAGGCGCTGTTAATCCGATTACTGTTGCACTTGTGCTTGATGCTTTGCATCTGTGCTGAAGCAAGCTGCTTTCCTGCAGAGTGGGCTCTGAGTCGGCGGACACGGATTCGGATGCCCCGCGGCACTGCTCATCTAGCTCTGAAGCGGAGCTTGAGCGCATCGAGGTGCGGGAGGAGAGCCCCTCGCTGGCCAGCCCCTTTGCACTCACGTCCTCCTTCGAGGAAGACGTTTTGGACTTGAAGTGAAGGAGACACAGGAGGGACGCCTGCCTGTACTGCTCAGCCGTGCTAAGGAGGGACATCACGGTGCATTTCCATAGCCCAGCCGAACCGTTTAACCGTTAACGTTTGGCCAGGGTCACACCTAAAGAATGACACCACTGAAGATTTCGGTACATTTCGTACTACATATTGCAAAATACAAAAACAAATAGTAAAGGTAGTTGTTACTTTTTTTTATTATTGTCAACATAGCGTAATGCTTTGCAATATACTATATGGAAAAGTATAGATAAATTTATATAGTATAATATATGTATATATGTGTATGTACACACATACACACATATGTACATAAATTCATATGGTCTTGCATATTTTGAATTTTATCGTTTACCTCCCATCTGTTTCTGTGTTTTCTTTGTCACACAGGCTTGTTTTTAATACATTTCGCAGTATACGTAACAGTACGATAACGGACCGTCTGTCCCATGTGCCATTGTCCACACAATCTGCTCTTCTCGACTTGTTGCTGATTTATGGCAGTCAAACCTGATGTTTACTTAAGGTACTGAACAACACATGATCGACACAATCCTGTCTCTCAAGGAAGTTCATCGGTATTGTATCACTTAATTGTTGACCCACTGGCATGTATTTAATAAGCCGAAGAAAAAATTGCCTACACAAAAGCCGTAACTTTATAAACTTGTGACATCATTACTCTAAAAACGCGGCCCTGCTTAGGGTGTCAGAAATCCTGCATGTCTTATCTATGCTGTACTGATGCTTTGCCAGCTTGGAATCCATCGTAACCAAAGGACACCCACTGGATTACAGCGATATTCCATCCGCAGGCGTTTTTCTAATACTGAGAATTATAGTCAAGATAATCGTGGAAAAGGGCTGATATTTCATGCACCTTGTTTAAGGCTCAGAGTAGCTGTGGCGCAGTCAGGCTTTTAAAAATCAGGAGAAATTAGACCAGGTCGGATAGATTGTTTTGTAGTAACTGAGACTTTTTGCCCACTAATATTCAAGAGAAGTGTAGTATCTCACAAATTAGTGTGAGACATTTTAGTGGCTTGTTAAAATCAAATACTTTCCTCAGCTTCAGGACAGGATCCTTTTTATGAAACAGTATTAATACAGAACTATATGCCTTGGGAAAGCGGCCATTTTTGACTTGTGTCAGCCTGCGCCCTCTTGTGGCATATTTGCAACATTGTCGCCGTTGTGTATAATGCATGAAGGACCTTTTCCCCTATTACCCCGCTCTCTCTTTGTTTACTTGTTTCAATGTGAACTATTCAACACTATGAGCCTTGACATAAAGGGAAATATGGGAATATTTTTGCAAACGTATGTACGTGTTATTTATTATGATTATAATTACAACTGAGTGTTGGTGAGTGGGGGAACATTTGATGGTTGAAGTTTGTAATACCAGTAAAGCAGTTTGAATGTTTTATTTCCTTTTAATTTAGTCCCATTCTGTTCTGATGGCCCCTAGACGTTTCGCAGTGGTTTTGTATCTAAATCAATATTTACTGTTTAGACTGTTGCTGAACCTCTGTGATATTAAAATGAAACAAAATTATTAAAAAAAAACACCAAGTGTCTTAAAATATATTGTATTGCCATTGTTTTTAATGCCAAGTACTACTTGTAAATGTTTGTGTTTAAAATGTGGCCTCCAATGAATCTGAATTATAATTATTAGTATTATTATCAGTTCTATTATTTGAACAATTTTAAGTGCTGTTGACCACTGCTGTGAAAGTATTTAATTTTGTTCATTGACATGAAATAAATATTTAAGAAATTGGACGCAAACCTTCTGTGGTATTTTCATATCGACTCATAAAAACTTTTTCCAGATGCAAATAATTTACTGCTTGGATGGCACCATAGTCAGCTGATGTCCTTTTCTGTCCAATCAGATACAGTATCAGTCAGTGTGCAGCGTGTTTACTGCTGTCTGGTGTCACCACAGACAGAAATGACAGAAATTACAATTATAAGAACAACAGAGAAAAGTAAAAATGGTGATAAATTTTCTAACCACCAAAGATGTAACAGTGCGAGAGCAGGTGCTGGTGTTGAAATATGGTGATCGGGGGAGGATATCGCTTAACCAGCCCATTTTCCCCAAGACGGGGCCCCTGTTTTGTTGGCTGTGGCCCCTGATTTTAAAATATATGCATTAATCCACACCTGCTCAAGGGCCCAGCAGTAATTCATTCTGCCAGTCACAAGAACCAGCGGCCATCCGATCATGGGCACAGAGACCCAAGCTGGTGAGCAACACAACACCCAAAATGCATAGAACACTGCAGAAATTTCCACAGGGTACCTGTTAGTCCTCTCTGTATTGCTTTAATTGCAGTGTATGTGCAGCGATAGAAGGCACCGTTGCTAGCCGGTGTGTGTGCCGGCCTTTCCACAATGCCTGTCTAGGTCGGCCTTTCCACAATGCCTGTCTAGGTCGGCCTTTCCACAATGCCTGTCTAGCCCATCTCTCCCTCCTTGATAAATGTCCCTGCTGAGTCTATAGGCGTGGCAGAAAGTCTCAGCTAATGTGTCCGCTGGCTGCAGTCGACAGAGATATTGATCTCTTTCATCCTAATGGTGAGCTGCATCACTCTCCTTCTCCCTTTCCAACCCTCCTGATTTCATGTCTCAGCTCTCATCCATCCACTCTCCTTCAGTTTTTGTTGAAGGCCATTCCATATAATGCATGTAACATGAAAGAGAGTGGAGTACATACCAGACAGCTTATCTGGCGACCATCAGAAACCTCCAGTGAGAATCACAACACGCCGCTAAATGAGGCATGGAGTTTAGTTTTTTCTTACTGTAAAAGAGCTGCCCATTGACACTGAACTCCCCAAGCAAACCTGCCGTTCCACAGCAGTCAATCATTTCAGATGCTGATAAAAACAACATGCACATTAGCATACAGATAGTATGAAGAATAGTACTTTGCTCACTCATATTGAATAAGTTGATGGATAAAAAAAACAAAATTGTAACAAAAAATGAATCTGTTTTCAGATTGCAGTTTGTAGTACTGAAGTGAATTAATGTTTTACGTGTCTTTATGTTGCATATCTGCTTCTACCTATAAGAAGAATACATTTCAAAGTACTTCCCTTCTAAGATGTAGAATCTCTCCATAATACAAAGTAACATTTTGCAACACATGAAAGAAATATGCTGCAGTAAATTAATTAAATTATTTGTCACTTGGCAATCTCCACTCATTGCCCATCATTTATGGTCCAGTAAAATATCAGGGAAAAATAGGATTAAGGATGACAGCATGTAACCAGGATCCTAATCAAATATCTATCCAAAAATGTATAAATTTCAAAACGCATTACATCATCAGATTTTTATATCAGGGTTATTTTTTTAATCGCGTCCCACCCGCCCTACCTGTAGATCCCAGCGTTTCCCTTGGCCGTCCTGCTAATCAGCCGCGCCTGGAGCTTGTTAGTCTCACCTCGTCTTCCTGCCCCCTTGTTAACAAGCCACAGCTGCCTACTGTTTACTCCTGTGTAAGTCATGTATATAAGTGTCTCTTAGGGTTGTGCTCCTTCAGTTCAGCTCCAGTCAGTTTGCTCACTCCTATTCATGGTGAAATGTGGGCAAACTGAGCAAACTTCTGCATATCGCTAATGTTTTATTAATCCACCGTGCGAAACACAAATAGGAATGTGCAGAGCTGATTC
Source organism: Paramormyrops kingsleyae (assembly GCF_048594095.1). Taxonomy (NCBI): domain Eukaryota; kingdom Metazoa; phylum Chordata; class Actinopteri; order Osteoglossiformes; family Mormyridae; genus Paramormyrops; species Paramormyrops kingsleyae. The sequence goes on from NC_132803.1 coordinate 22,757,577, forward strand.
TAGAGGCTCTGGGGGCCATAGGCAAAAGAATACCCAACTCCCCTTCCCCTGACATAGTAAAATTTACCATAATTTTACCATGAAGTCTCCATTAATATCAACAAAGAGAATTTAATAAACAAGTCTTTAATTTTCACTTTTGTGGAAAAACAGAATACCCAAAGCAGATTTGTCGTTGCAATGTACTCTGTAATCTGCCTCCTTGGGCCCCCTTGCCAGTTCAGGGCCCCCCTGCCATTGCCTGCCCTGCCTGTCCTGTAGCTGCACCTCTAATGCTTATGTGAGCCAACATGAGATTTGTGCTTAACTGGATTGTGAGTCATTTCACCTTGCAAAGCTATTAGTAAACCTTTGCTTGCTTTTACATTCCAGTTACCTGATAACATTAATTGCACTGTCACGCAGTGCAGTGTATGACGTTGGTCCCGGAGTCCCCTTCAGAATGTGCTGAACTGTTGCTCTCATAGAAACCAGCACATGACTATTCCATCACAACCCAACTCCGAAAGTGACGACGCCGCATGTCACCAGCCAGCATAACATTCACTGATGAAAATCCTGTGTAGACAGCAGCTGTCTTTGGGGGATCCCGTTTGTGGTCGAGGTGCCCATGCTCTCGTCTCTGAAGCTCAGCACGCCCCCCATGCGTGGAAGGGTCTATATCACCTTCACTGTTATCACTGTCTTCATCTCATCCAAATTCACTCAGCATCTCCAGCTTCAAGCCTGGTTTCTCATTCTTCTACCATTTTCTGAATTTTGAAAAAGGAATAATAAATGAATGAATGAATGTGTATTTATTGGTTTAAGTTATGAATAGTTTGCCATCAGGCCCCCCCAGTAAAGACTTAGCCCCCCCATCCATTAATCTCTAACTACTCTCCTGCTCAAACATTAAACCATGGGCCTTCAGTCCATCAGTACTTTTAACAAAAAGTATTTTTTTATTCACCAACAGGGGGCGACAAAGCTTTCCACTTAAAAGTAGTCTACAATCAATCCTTCTTTATGTATCATGGCACATTTTTAATTATCAAATTTTATACATTGTTCCCCTCCAGGGTAACAAATTACAAACTACCGATGTGTTCATAGATCATGCGGCTACATGTGTGCATTTTTTAACTCCTCTAATCTCTTCTGAGTGAAAGCCTGGGCAGATATGGAAGATGGATTGTCGGATGCATCCAGGTGCCTCTCCCCTACCTCCCAGCAGCCATTAATTTGGGGAGCTGGGGGTGCCTTCTCCCCTGACACATGCAGCGCAGGGTATGCGAGGGCCATGCGATCTCTCTGCATTCTGCTCAGACGGTTTCTCTTACTTGCGCTCTCTGCGCCCTGCCAGCTCTCCCTCCTCATAGTTCATCCAGTTTTTCTTAACAGGAGACACCTGGAACAAAAGCGGTCTGGATAAATGTTTTTTTTTAAAGAAAATGTTGCATGCTGGGAAACTTCTGTTGTGTATGTTAAAGAAGTTCAATACATGTAGGCATTTCTGCATCCATCCTGTTTAACATAATTTCTCTAAGAGATTAAGGGAAAATTATCAAATCATCTCAAGGTTCAAGGTACTAATTTGCCGTCAGCTGCGTGCATGTTTATAGTGAGATGAGACATATCTCCATCAACTGCGATGAAATTACAAAACACATTATGCACAAGGACGAAAATAACATCAAACAATGGAACAGTATACTATATGAGGCTTCCTGTACACATATTTTAAATATAACCAGCAAAATGAACACCATGTTGGACATCAATCATTGCATAAAAGGTAACACTTTTCCCAATTCTTATTTAATTTCTTATTGTTTTCGATATGTGACCCTGTGCTCCCATTTATCTCCCTGCTGAACATGGCACTGTTTCACTGGCTAGATGATCGATTAATTCTTGTGAGATCTATCTGATAATGATGTCTTCAATGGCTGGTTCTTTTGTCACAGATGCAGTGAAAGTCAGCATCTCACATCACTACAAACCCCAGAACACATGATTTCAGAAGTGTGCTTTCAGATTGAATGGACCCCAATCAGCACTTCTGCTTCACCCTTGGATTTAACGTCACTGAAACCGGGGGGCTTTATGTGCCCACACATTGATGCACAGCTTGCATGCATCTCTATAGATACCAATAAGGAAACGTTGCTGCTATTGTACAGTTCCTTTTGGAGATCTAGGATCACGCCACAAAGAGTCTTTTGGAGATCTGGGATCACAGCACAAAGAACCTTTTGGAGATCTGGGATCATGCCAGAAAGAGCCTTTTGGAGATCTGGGATCATGCCACAAAGAGCCTTTTGGAGATCTGGGATCACGCCACAAAGAGCCTTTTGGAGATCTGGGATCACGCCACAAAGAGCCTTTTGGAGATCTGGGATCACGCCACAAAGAGCCTTTTGGAGAGCCTGACATCTGAAAACCACTTTGAATGACCCAGGACACATTATTCCCAACCTGGTCCTCAGGACCCCCAGAAGATCAACCATTTTGATCCCTCCTAACTCCCTACCAGACCGTACCAATTCACGTTTCTGCTCAGAGGGAGCAAAAACACGGACCATCTGGGGGTCCCCAAGGATCTGGCTGGGAAACGCTGCCTAGACATGATCCCCGTGGGTAGCGGTGCTCGCTCGTTTACACGGTACCTTCTAATTGGAAGCATGCCAACATAACACCCATTTTCAAAAAAGGGGATAGAAGTAATTTGTCAAACTATAGGCCAATCAGTCTAACTTGTATAACTGGTAAAGTTATGGAGGCTATAATCAAAGAGAAAATGGTAGATTACCTGGACTCAAATAACATTTTGAGGGATAGCCAGCATGGATTTAGGAGAGGTAGATGCTGTTTAACAAATCTGTTGGAGTTTTTTGAGGAAGCTACTCAGGAAGTTGATGATAAGAAGGCCTATGATGTCATCTACTTAGATTTCCAAAAGGCTTTTGATGTTGTTCCCCACAAGAGGCTCTCACTTAAACTCAAAGCGACAGGTATTCTAGGAACTGTAGCGACCTGGATTATTTAATATTGGGCTTCCATAACCTATCCTGGTTAACGGATAGGAAGCAGCGAGTAGTTATAAGAGGCTCAATGTCACAGTGGGCCTGCGTTCATAGTGGGGTACCGCAGGGTTCAATTTTAGGACCACTTTTGTTCCTAATTTACATAAATGATATAGACACCAATATATACAGTAAACTGGTGAAATTTGCAGATGACACCAAGGTGGGTGGTGTAGCAGATACTGAACTAGCGGCTCAGCAGCTACAGCGGGATCTTAATTTAATTAGTGACTGGGCTGACACCTGGCAGATGAAATTTAACATAGACAAATGTAAGGTACTCCATGTAGGGAGCAGAAATATAAAGTACAGGTATTTTATGGGTCCTACTGAAATAAAGGTAGCTGATTATGAGAAAGACCTTGGTGTGTATGTTGATGCTTCCATGTCCCATTCTCGCCAGTGCGGGGAAGCAATAAAAAAAGGCCAATAGGATGTTGGGGTATATCTCCAGGTGTGTGGAGTTTAAGTCAAGGGAGGTAATGCTAAGATTATACAATTCCTTGGTGAGACCTCACCTAGAATATTGTGTACAGGTTTGGTCACCATATCTTAAAAAGGACATAGCGGCCTTAGAAAAGGTGCAGCGTAGGGCCACAAGAATGATTCCTGGTCTTAGAGGAATGTCATACGAGGAAAGGTTATTTGAGCTAAATCTGTTCAGCCTCAAGCAAAGGAGACTGAGGGGGGACATGATCCAGGTCTATAAGATTCTAACAGGTTTGGATGCTGTTCAACCGAATAGTTACTTCAGCATTAGTTCAAATACAAGAACTCGTGGCCATAGGTGGAAATTAGCGGGAGAACATTTCAAACTGGATTTAAGGAAGCACTTCTTTACACAGCGTGTAGTCAGAGTATGGAATAGTCTTCCTGATAACGTAGTGCAAGCTGAATCCTTGGGTTCCTTTAAATCAGAGCTAGATAAGATTTTAACAACTCTGAGCTATTAGTTAAGTTCTCCCCAAGCGAGCTCGATGGGCCGAATGGCCTCCTCTTGTTTGTATAGTTCTTATGTTCTTATGTCACGAGGTCACTTCCGCGCTCGTTTGCATGTCACGAGGTCACTTCTGCGCTCGTTTGCATGTCACGAGGTCACTTCTGCGCTCGTTTGCATGTCACGAGGTCACTTCCGCGCTCGTTTGCATGTCACGACGTCACTTCCGTGCTCGTTTGCATGTCACGAGGTCACTTCCGCGCTCGTTTGCATGTCACGAGGTCACTTCCGCGCTCGTTTGCATATCACGAGGTCACTTCCGCGCTCGTTTGTATATCACGACGTCACTTCCGTGCTCGTTTGCATGTTACGAGGTCACTTCTGCGCTCGTTTGCATATCACGAGGTCACTTCCTTTCTGAATTCTGATGGGTCTCACAGAAGGCTTTGCAGTGTGTTACACGCACTGATTTCAGTTTGTTCCCCTCCTGAATATTGCATTTCTCCATATTAAATACAGCCTTTTCATATTCTTGATTTCTTAATAAGTTTGATACATAAGTCAAACAGACTTTGGCATTAAGATTAGCTTGATTTTAGTTCAGCTATCTGAGTCATAGATAAGCTATGTTATCTATGACTCAGAGTCAAGGTAGACTTCATAGTGGGATTTTATGATAAAGACTTTAAGGGAGATTCCAAAAGAACCGCTCACCTTTTCTAGTTTCTGCAAAATAGGGTTTTTTGCAATTAGAAACACTTTTAAGTGTTATTTTTGGCCAATCATAGCCACAAGTCCCACGAAACCCAATAAAGATCAAGCTGAAACCCTTTTAGCACCACCCAATAAAATAAGCACAGTGTGGGTAAAAATGTTTATGGACGTGCTTGCGACGTGCAGGAACACCGGCCAGACTCTGCTTTCAAGTTACCCTTCATTAAATCTCGCTTTAAATTTTGCACTGAGTTGGACTGATTACAGCATTTCTGGGCAAGAAAATATTAGCCATGTAAAACAGCTTTTTATTACAGCACAGAACAATTGAAAATACATTTGAAAATTCTTTTACTATTTAAAACTTTCTGTGGCTGGATTCTATGGCCTATTGTACTAGGAAAAATCCAGTCGATCAAATAATGTTTGGGATAAATACATGGTGTGATGGAATATTCTAGAAGAATCCTGTACTGTGTAAACTCATGTAAGTATAATCCAAAGAGTGGCTTTATGGACTGTTATGTAGCCCAGCCGATGCATACGAGGTTAAATTTATTAACTGGTAAAGTTGACTGTGCTTTGACTTGCACTGTGGAAGTGCCTTTAGATTCATTAACATTTTTTTGGGCTACAAGATCTACAGTTAAGAGATTTCTCTAACTAGCAGCTATGAGAAGCTATGGGAAAACTGACCTGTTACACAGTATTTATTGTTCATTTAAATATATCCATCCATCTTTCAACCACTTATTCTGGTGAAGGTCTTGGGGTTAAATATTCAGTTGTGGCAATTAATGCAGGTAAAGTATTAAAATAAAGATCTCAACAATAGACTGAATGGAGGAAGGTCGTCTATCATTTTGAAAAATAAAAGTCAATTATGTAGCTGAATATTATCTTGGGATGCATCTATAGCACTGCTTCTGAGCTTTGTACCAGACAAACTGATGACTGAGGAGGAAATGTATCCTGTCTATATTACCTTTGCTATTGCTGTGATTCCATAATGTACACAGCACAGGAAAAATCGCCAGTGAGTGAAAGATGGACAGAAAACACTCTAAGCAGACTGCTAGCATGTGACTGCATCAGCTGGATATTAGGCAGAACTAGTTTGTCATTCTGAGTTTGATTACGCGTTGTGGGGGGTAGTGAGGCCTCGGGGTACTGTAAGCTTCAACAAAACACGGCTAAGAATAGGCCTTGTAGCAGAAGGTAACAGCCTTGGAAATCCGATCATGGAAAAGAACCCCCCACGGCTGTCCCAGGGAATTTAATTAAATTGCTGTATGGAGCTGCGCTGGAAGGCGGCCACATCTGGATCCAATATGTGAGGCTTTGATTTTCCTTCTTTCGTTCTCCTTTTCGTCTCTGTCGTCTTAATCTCCAGTAGGGGTAGAAACTCCAGACTCCAAGAGCCCGATTTTCAGTTCTTGGATTCCTAGTTTTCAGTCATATTTGTTTCTCTCCACACCTAAATGTCGAGGTTCTGTGTTGCATCTTTGCAAAAAAGATAATGTAAGAGGTAGATGCCGTAGTGGAACATATTGATTAATCAGAAGCTGCTAAAAATGTGCAATATTTTCACATGCTTTTCAAACAGCTTTTTGCATTCAATTGTTAAGTATATTGGCTAGCATAGTCAGACGTGCATTAGCAGCCTACAAATATAAAATATCAGTTATTTTATTTCATATTTTATTCGTGGCTCTTGTCAAAATCTGCAAATAGCCAAAAGGAACAGGTCTGCACTGTTATTTTCTTGCCAAAAAGACCAAAACCAAAAATGCATGCCTGCTAAATGACACAACCCCCTTAAATATGTAGAGCCGGTCTCCTGGAACACCATGAAAATCCTATACAAAATCTCACTGAACGCCATACTGGGTCAATAAAGGAATGATTTATAACTGTTTAATCCTGTATTTGGTTCAGATAAGCAGTCACAGAGATCTGCATCCTTTTTCACACAATACATATGTTTTGCTAGTTTTCTGCTTTTTCTGTTGCTGTGTAAATTAACGGTATTCAGGTCACAGTGGGGGCACGGATACCCCAGCAAATTCAGGGGGGCCAGCCATTTACAAGAGCCCTTCAATGCATAAAATTATATGTAAAATTGGGCAGGGGGGCCAAAGGTGACATATTCCCCAGGGCCTAGAATTTGTGGCTCATACAGGCTGCTGGTTCATCGTGACCATATACTGGACAAGCGGTCTGGAAGATAGATGGATGGAGCAAAATTATGCGTAACAACTGATTTGAATATTTTCAGTTTTCAGTGGGAAGGCTTCTATCATTTATTTCAAGCCAATGTGTATGTCGAAGATCACGTTACCATAAATCCATCTTAGAAAACCTTTATCCAATACAACGTCGACAGAAATCATGTAACTATGTAACAAAATATTAATAATATTCCCAATCACTGGGTGAGTACTGAAATATTATTCAAGCATCTGACGAGTAAAATAAAATTAAAACCTAAGAAATGGATGGATGTATGGATGGAAAATAAAATTTCGACTGCCACCCTGCAAATATATCGCAGCTATTTTTCAAGCTCTGTCAAAATTTACTTTTGCATACAGTATGTACTTTACATAAGAGGCAAATATTAAATAAATATTTTCTGTTCAGGAAACTCTACAATGCGTCTCATAAGGGACCTCTTTGTGGACAGAGTGAAAATGATACTAATGACTGATGTTTTTCGTCGGTCCCTCTGCGAGTCTAAATTTCTAGAAAACGCGCACTTTTCAGCTGCAGATCCAGCCCCCAAAGGTCCATATATAAATCTTTTTTCTGCGGACAAAGAAACTTTGCCTGCCGATGCGTTTTAAACTATGTTACGAAGGGAAATGAACCGTTTTCGCCGCTATCAAGCACATGTTGACATGAACAGCATGTTTAATTGCTAATTCGTCGAGTCGAATTTTTAACTGGGCCTAATTACAACTGAAAGATGTTTCGTTTTTCTGCCAATGCGGAAATGACATTATTTTAGTCTATCAGAGACAAAATTTGCCACTTAATGAAATCCCGAGGCCGATTAGTATGCCTATTAATAAAAGGGTCATGCATAAAGTTAATTGTCCTACCTTCCTATTAAACTGCAACATATGGCGGTTGTAATTCACTATATCTATACTTCTATAGTATATAGATCCAAGGTATCAGTATAAATAAAAAGCAAATAATAATTAAAGTATAATTACTATTTTATAATAATATTATTGCAATAAATCTTCCAACAAAATCTGTGGGGAAAAAACATTAATTGCTATCTTATTAAAGGATCGACTGCGAGCCACTGGTTTTAATTAGAAAGAGTAGTTCATATAAATCATGCGGAGATGAATTAAGTTTTCAGGACTTATATGAGAACATAACTATCTCATTACAGTCTGCACAGAGGGCCTCTCGGGGCGAATTTAATGGTGGGGAACTTTTTGTAACATCTAAAAAACTATGAAGTTCCAGTATCACGGCCGTAAGTGTGATATCTGTGTCACTATGGGTCAGGGCTTCTTTATAATGCTGAACTTGCGAGGTCACGAAGGATCAAAAACAGAAAACGTGAAGTACGTAAATTCTGGTCATCAGTTAAGGGAGGAGAGGGTTTCACAAGTCTTGGGGGTGTGGCAGTTGTTTTTACTTTTCGAAGAAAAAAAGACGTAAGAGGGAAAGCAGAAAGTTTATTTAGAAAACGGATTCCGTTCACTTCGCTACGTCACGATCTTATGGTCAATCAGATGTGTAATCCGGGGAGGGATCTGATAAATGCAAAAGAAGAAAAAGACTTGTAAGATTATTGGCAAGTTCAAAGTAAATAGATCCAGCATATTTGGTGGATATTCAGATTTTCCCAAAGAACTCGAGGAGGATGGACTGCATCGATGGCAGCCAAAACAGAAAAAACTTCAGCGTGAACCACCTTCTGGACCTTGAAGAAGCACCAGCTGTTAAGGGGATGAAGAAGACAGCCGTGGGGACCAAGAAGGCTGAGACGGGGCGTGCGGGGTCCGCGGTAAGCAGCGGAAACGGGGCCGCCTCACCGCGCGGTAAGCAGCCCGTTCAATACAGGTGAAAATGTCATATTATTTATTATCTCCCATATGCGTGTCTGATATAGGCTATGTTTTTCTTTTCTTCGTTCTGAGCTGCAAACAAATGAGCTTCATTTAATAATTACTTAATGAAAATCCCTGTTTTAATCGTAGTCATGCAGTTTACATCCCAAATTTAATTGCTGAACTATTTAAAATTCCTTTGAACTTTTTTTTTGTTTAACTTCGTTCGTATGGTATGTCTCCTTATCCTTTTTGGTGTTAATCATGAAATTACATTAGCGTTTTAGTTGTAAATGGTTTTCGTTCGTTCAGCGCTTCCTAGGTTTTTAACAATGACTTTTTGTGTGTTATAGTTAAAATTGATTTCAGGAACCTTCTGGCATTTAAAAAAGTAATTTTAATTTAATTTACCCATCTGGGATCAGTAAAATTAATCTAATTTAAATGATTAAAAGAGGTTTTTGCTTTGTTATGAAATAAACATTTATTTAGTTACGAAGTAAAACTTGGGCTCATTTAAATCTTGCAACTTTAAAACAAAAATTAAATGAAAAGTCTCTTGGAGGCACGAGGATCGTTGAATAGTTTAAGTTACTTTGTATAAAGTTTATTTGAATTTTTATTTGCACAACATCGGATGCAAAAAGCGTAGAGATTACTAATCTACAGACTGTTTTTATAAAAACCTAATATTAGGCGTGATGAGTGCGTTTGTAGTTTGTGTTAAGACAGGTTTAGCGGCATTCTGCTAACCTCGCCGTTTACCTTAACTTCGGGATCAGTTAGTTTCCCTTGTGAGAAGAAGTTCCGTTTGCTTACATTACCTTGCTTTCGCACGTTCAGAAAATAAAAGGAATTATAAAGCGAATAACTGGCGATGCGCACCTGAGTGACTCTGAGCGCCGCGCCCGTAACCGGCAGGTCGCGGGGCCGGAGCCTGTGGCAGCCGGTAACCAAGGCGCCGAAGCCCCGGTGCTTCTCAGTTGGACGTTACTTTAGATAAAAGGATCTTCACGTGTGATGCCCCAAAAATGTTCAGTTGTTGAATATTGTAAAAATAATAGATTTTAATAATAGATTTTCACAACATTGATATAACACTGTAGAAACCATATTAGGCTAATTAAATCTTATAAATGTTTCAAATATAAAAATTGCAATTGTGCCTTGAAAAGGGCTATTCTATAAAAACGTCCCACACTGTACAGTCCTGGGTATGACGTTAAACTGTATCTGGCCCTGCAAGTGGTTATCCAGTGATTTCGGGGCTTGCTGACAGGATTGGCACTGCAGCCATCGTAAAACACTTCACAATAGCTCTGCCCAAACAGGCAGGACACCCTTCTGCTCTCTCCGCGGGAGTAGCTCTGCTGCAGCCGCCCACAGGAAGGCTGCACGCACCATGAAGGGGATGGAGGGGAAGCCTTAGGGATCCTCATCCCCGCATGATTTGAAAGTGGCAGAGAACCAGTGCGGTCAGGGGATCCCCTGTTGGGGATCGGGGCTGGGGTGGTGCTGAGGTGTCACTTGCTGCATGGTGGCACTTGGGTCCCAGTTTGAGGGGCCCATTCGGGTAGGTGCATGGAACGTCTTGTCTCTCCTGCAGGATGACTATCTTCCCCTGCTGTCGGGGGAGCTTCGTAAACTCCGCATTTCAGTGGCAGCACTCTCTGATGTACGCAGACCGGGGAGTGGCCAGATCTCTGTAGGTAGGTCCACCTACTTTTGGTCTGCTCGGTCTGATGGCTGCTGTACTCAGGGAGTAGCTGTTGCTGTAGCGGATTGGCTCCTCACGATGGTGTCTGATGTCACTCCTTTCTATGAGCGTGTTATGAGACTCAGGCTAATGCACTCCTTGGGTGTCTTGTCTGTTGTCTCAGTGTATGTTCTGACCACGGTGAGTAATATCTCATTGAGGGAGACATTTTACTCACAGCTTTGCTCGTGGTTGATTGATGCCCATGAGGTGACACTCCACTGGTCATGGGTGTCTTCAATGCAACCACTGGGACTGACAGGGCTGCCTATGAGGATTGTATTGGTCCACATGGGTCTGGGGACCGGGGTGAAAGTGGCTCCATGTTCATTGACTTTGCAAAAGGTCAGGGGCTGTGGGTCACTGGAACCTGGTTCCAACACCCTGAGCCGCATCGTTGGACTTGGTACTCCAATACTGGTGATACCGTCTGATACGGCAAAGAAGATCGATCACATCCTCATGGACAGAAGTTGGAGGCTCATTTAGAACTGCAGGGTCTACAGAAGTTTGTGAATTCTGACTACAGTCTTTTTGTTGCTGGACGTTATGGCTAACCTGTACACTGGTACTTTAAGTGCTGTGCAGTGCATACGGAGAACCTCCACATTCTTCCCAGTTGATTCCGAGGTTCAGCAGGGGTGTGTTCTTGCTCCTACTTTGTTCAATGCTTGCATGGACTGGGTGCTGGGCAGGGTTGTGGGGTCCTTCAACTATGGGACATCTGTTGGTGAAGAAAGATTTACTGATCTTGATTTTGCCAACGATGGTGTGATCTTCAATGGAGGCTCTGATCGGGGCTCTTGAGAGACTGAGCGAGGAGTCTGAGTGTCCGGGCTTGCGAGTGTCCTGGATAAAGACCAAGATCCAGGCCTTTAATGACTTCTTAGGCCCAGCCATCAGTAGTGTGTCTGTCTGTGGTGAAGGTGTCGACCTCATTGAGAGGTTCATTTACCTCGTCAGCAACATTCATGTCTCTGGTGACTCGTCCTATGAAGTCAGCAGATGGATTTGGAGAACATGAGGGGTCATGAGGTCACTGGAAAGGGGTGTGTGGCGTTCCTGATATCTTTGTAAGGGGACGAAGGTCCAAGTCTTTAGAGTCCTGGTGCTCCCTGTCTTGCTGTATGGCTGTGAGACATGGACGCTATCCAGTGACTTGAGACGAAGACTGGACTCCTTCGGTACTGTGTCTCTTCGGCGAACCCTTGGGTGACGCTGGTTTGACTTTGAGTCGAATGACTGGTTGCTAGGTGAGTCCCGAATGAGTCACATTACCTGCATTGTGAGGGAGCGTCAGTCACAGCACTACGGCCATGTGGCGCGTTTCCCTGTGGGTGATCCGGCTCACAGGATCCCCATTGCTGAATGGCCATTTCCGGAGGGTGGGACTGGACCATGTGTCTCCCTGGGGGGTCGTCAGCCCGGATCCTGAGGCGTTTCATCATGTGTTGGGTGCAGCTACACGCTGTATCAGTGCCTGCTCCCCAAGCGGACCTGACCTGATTCTACAGTCAGTCTTGTGTGAACCGAACCAGTTTGAATTAAACAGTTTGTATCTAAAATGTAAAATATAACATGAACAAAACCACTGCAATTTTCCTCTGATAGAGCTGCATTTTGTTCTGTTAACAGATACCTTAGACAAACTGTTTCAAAGAAATGAAAAGTAATGCAAAATGTAAATGAAAATGTATATCTCGTTAAGTACAGTAAGGTTGGGTCAAATTATCCCTGCTACATACAATTAATCTGTTTAATATATTGTCAGAGTATGCAAATATGTATTGAATGATCCAAGAATGCTTTAGGAATGCTTTTAAAGCTGGTTATATCATTAACTTCTACAAAGATGAGCTGTTGCCCTTAAAAGTATCACAGCATCATGTGTTGCATGGATTACCTATAAGCAGTCTACTCTGATGCTTCATCCTGCAATCCAAAGACAAATGGTGATGCCCCGTGCCCCATGCTGCTTGTGGTGGCCCACCTACAGTACTGTATTGGATAAGCAATGGGAAGATGAACGATTTCCATTTAGTGTGATTAGTAGTTAGTGTTTACATGAGCCATTTCCGGATGGAAAAATGAAACATAAAAAATGAAACATAAAATCCAATGTAATCTTAGTTAATTTGAGCCAAATGTACACTATCAGAATGGTTTACATAATTGGCCTGGATTTGGTGTGCATTTCCATTCCAAAGAAAACAATGCCCCCTCCTGGCCTACAGATGCACAGCAGCATGCTATTGGAAAATTGGCAGCGATGCTTCAAATTTATAAATGATGAACTTTTGCCTCCAGTTCTATCATAAAAATCTAATTGATTGGCTAGCAATACCATCTCAGACCTGTAGGGATGCCATTCAAATTCAAAGTCAGAGCTCCTTATGTAGTGTATCTCACCACACTAATCATGTATTTTTTTTTTTTTATCAGAAAACGTATTTTAATTATAAGTACTCCTTATTGTAGCCTCCTTAATCTCCCTGATTAGTATTTCAGCAGATAAAATCCTCAGATAGACAGGGGTCCCTGTATGCTCTGGCACCCTGGGTGAGACTCTGCTGAGATAATATCATAAAATGCAACCACAGATGCTTCTGGTTTTTTTCACTGGCACTTCGGCATCCCTAATGAAATGGCGCCCTCTAGGCAATCGGCTGTGTCACTTGAAGGTTGGGCTTGCCCTGTATTTCATGACAGTGTACAGTGATTGTTTAACTGCTCCTAGGACACATTTTGGTTTTGGTTCTATGCAAATGTTGGTAACGCATTACTTGAGGTCATGTTTTTACTAATTTATAAACACATTCATAACAAATAATAATGCTTTCATAAAGTCTAAATATTGAAAAATCTATAATAATATTGTTGGACCCCCCCTGCTTTCCAAGTTGCTTCTCCCCTCTGGGACCAGGGTCCAAGTCTCCCCCATGGCCACATGTGTGTGGAGTCTGCATGTTCTCCCCGTGTTTTCGTGGGGCTTCCTCTGGGTTTTCCGGTTTCCCCCCACAGTCCAAAAACATGCTGAGATTAATTGGTGTTACCAAACTTTTGATAGATTACATCCTTTCATTGTCATTGCATATTAGTATACAAACTCCCATGACCCTTCATAGGACACATGGGGTTTAAAAAAAGATGGACTGATTTATTTTTCTAATTAGAACAAAATGTTAACGCATGGATTTTCAAGGAGATTCAAAATTGTAATACATTTATTAGTTCCAGAAGATACCAATCTATGACTGACTTTATGCTGTCTGCAGGCAATGGCTCACAGGTATAGCTTTGTATGTGTTAGAACTATACATAAAACACGTGTGTTTGTGATCGTTAATAAAATCACGGCCTTCACTTTATGTGCCGCTTTCCTATTAACGCTTTATTGTTTTATTACCAATACTTGGAGTTTCAACAATAGCAGTTTAACCTGCATTTATTATGACACCATATGACATTATATGACACCATATGACATTATATGACACCATGTATATTATATATGACACCATGTATATTATATATGACACAATATGCATTATATATGACACCATATGACATTATATGACACCATGTATATTATATATGACACAATATACATTATATATGACACCATATGACATTATATGACACCATATGCATTATATATGACACCATATGACATTATATGACACCATATATATTATATATGACACCATATGACATTATATGACACCATATATATTATATATGACACCATATGACATTATATGACACCATATATATTATACATGCACATTTATTATGACACCACTGATTCTTCATTAAAAAGCTCATAGCGCAGTTCCACCAGAAAATCCCTAGATGACTGGTTTTTAGCTGAATTTGCAATAGCTGGGACCTTTAATAAACGGGCTTTAAGAGCTAAAGGCTTTAGAGCAGGGGTTCTCAAAGTCGGGATCGTGGGCCGGATGCAGACTGAACCACAAGTTAGTCTGGACCCAGTCGGTAATGCACCTTATGAATCAAAACGGTTAACGTGAAAAGGCGTAACGTGGTATGAAGTAAAATATATGATTCACACACAAATATATCAGACACACATAACTCGTCACAATTCCTCCCCCCCACATGACAGGGAATCAAAATGAGGTGCGAGCATTAAATATGCCTGGTATTGTTATATAAGAACATAAGAACTATACAAAGGAGAGGAGGCCATTCGGCCCATCGAGCTCGCTTAGGTAGAACTTAACTAATAGCTCAGAGTTGTTAAAATCTTATCTAGCTCTGATTTAAAGGAACCCAAGGATTCAGCTTGCACTATGTTATCAGGAAGACTATTCCATACTCTGACTACACGCTGTGTAAAGAAGTGCTTCCTTAAATCCAGTTTGAAATGTTCTCCCGCTAATTTCCACCTATGGCCACGAGTTCTTGTATTTGAACTAATGCTGAAGTAGCTATTCGGTTGAACAGCATCCAAACCTGTTAGAATCTTATAGACCTGGATCATGTCCCCCCTCAGTCTCCTTTGCTTGAGGCTGAACAGATTTAGCTCAACTAACCTTTCCTCGTATGACATTCCTCTAAGACCAGGAATCATTCTTGTGGTCCTACGCTGCATCTTTTCTAAGGCCGCAATGTCCTTTTTTTATATCGGTGTCTGTATCGAAAGTTATTGTTAATTATGTAAAAGTCCATGAAATGCTGTTTTCTTAATGAAAATTTTTCTGGGCCGCTGACTTTGATCGAAAATCTGATGCAGGCCTTTGATCAAAGTTTGAGAAACCCTGTTTAAAATATTATAATTAGTACCTGACACCTGAAACTGATGTGGATTATTATTTAAATAACTCCAGGAAAGTAGTTAAGAACTTATTTTGAGTGAAAACCTAGTCTGGCCACCACTGATGTACAGCTTCCATCACAAACAAATCAGACTGAAAACCAGCAAACCACACAGTCCTGCAGTTTTCCTGAGAGCCTCTTCAGCGGGGGGCAAATACCTACTATTTTGTCACATTGTAGCCAGATGTATATAGAGAAATCATCCCTTCACAGTCACTTCACCTGGAGGGGTTCTTGCAGCTGTAAGCGATGGCAGTAAAGTCGTACGTCACAGTTAAAGCCTGTCTAATGGACACTTTATTAAGCTCCCGTCTGAGGCTCGATATTAGGAGGAGAGGACAGGAACTAGGCCCACTAAACAGAACTTCTCAGCAGGAGCGTAGTTCTTAAGTCGTTCTCCTGCTTTTAGGACTTCAGGGGCTTAGAAAGGGGCTTTTCAGTTCCACATGGACATTTTTCGAAATGCGTCTGGGAGACGCAGGAAGGAGATGCCCTTCAGCCCCAATGTCAGGAAAAATCTCAGCCTTAAAGAAGCTACTCTAAAACAAATCAGCTTACCCAGCATTCCACAGTCTTATCTCCATACATCTCCGTGTTCCAAATCATGTGCTTGGATTCATTTATTAGTTGAATCAGAACCTTTGCTGGGGAATATGTAAAAATATGTGAAGGTCAAGGGTACACATTGAAAGACTTGGGAAACTCTTCTTCCACTGCAAGCATCCAGCCATACCCTAGAATTTGATGCTAATAGGATGGTGATGCTAGCAGAAATTAGCACATAGTAAATCATGATGTACACCATGTTGTTATGTCGGGCATTGCTACGACAATGCCGTGTTCAGATCCTTTTTACGTTTTACGGAGGTGAAGTAAAGTCCGTGTTTTTTTTCCGGATTAAATGGGTTCGCTCCAACAAGAGTCTCGTCTGGTTTTGTCTGCTGTTGGAACATAACACATGTGAACAGTAAATAAGCATATCTTTGGTCTTTGGACATTGCTGTCTCTCTCCAAACCCGGCAACGCTGTTACCAAACTGACCCTTCTGCAGTGGAAAACCAAAGCGAGCTGGAATTATGCTGTAACTAATGTTTCTTTGCAGTACGGATTGGTTCTTGGTAGCAGTAGAAAAGCACTATTGCATTTGTTAATGACTCCTGTTGTTACGGCCTCCCGTTATCTGTGGGAAAGGTGCTACATTTCTCCTTCTTAATTTCCCCTTGTCCAAGAAATCGACAGGAATCTGTATACCAGAGAACAGAAAATAGCTCCTTGCTTATCTGCGTAAGAATATTTCTGAGACAATTTCAGAGTGGAGATACGAGTGTACAGACTTATCATCCACTTCTTGTCCATACTCATGTACGGTTTTAATGTTTTGATGTTCATTACTGTTTTTATTGATTTTTTACATACCGAGGTTAATCCAAAAGTCACACATCACAAAGCTTGTAAACTGATGCCAACCATAGCTACACGTATGTTGGCCCAGCAACATACGTGCAGTGAGGTTGTTTTAGAAGTTTTAGGCTCACTCACAAACAGTTTGATGTGTCGGGCTGCTTTACAGGATGTGCAGTGCTATTTTTGGCCTATTTGTAGCAAGACCTGGCATAGATGTTCACATTTTGGAATATATAATATATATCCATCCTACTGACACTTATCTAGTACAGTCAATGGAATAGTGAGAAAGGTGCAGCACATGGAGCCAATCACAACCAGCATAAAGCACAAGGCTGGAAGAAAACCTAGACAGATGCCAGTCCGTCACACGCAGCTCAAACGTGGCTCTGTAAATGATACCACAAACCCTCTTGGGGTCTGAACCAACAACCTCCAGCTTCTTCAAGTTCTTGGGTGCAGTCACTATCCTGCTTTATTCCTTACTATGTACATGACAGGCTAAAATGTTAAAACCCCAACCCAAGTCTTTATGCATTCTACACTCCTTACTAGTAATCTGACATTTTCATAGTGCTGATGTGAAGTGTTTTGCATGCATATGTAAGAACATAAGAACATAAGAAATTTACAAAGGAGGGGAGGTCATTCGGCCCATCAAGCATGTTTGGAGAAACAAATGTAAAGCACAATAAAGTACAGAAAAAATGGGCTTCACTCCTAGTGATACAACACGATTGTCAGAGTGTTGGGCTGCAAAAAATAATCAGTTACGTATGACAAGAAGAGGTCACACTTTGCTTAATATGCTTTTATTGAACGTCTCTGCACAGACACGTTTCACCGTAATGCCTTCTTCAGTGTGCACAAAGCAGAGTGCAATCTCTTTTTGTCATATGTAAAGCACAAGCCATAATGTATAATGTCAGTGGATTTTTAAAAGCAAATAAAGTTACACATAAAGTGAGACTGTGACTGTAATCCACACAATAAGGATCAGATTTAATGAAGGCTGTCTTTTTAAAATAATTAACAAGTGCGCTGATTTAATCATGTCCAAGAAAAAAACTGGAAATGATTCCGTTTTTTAGGAAGAGGCTCAGTGGGTAGTCCTGGGGCCTCACACACACACAGCACTGTCATTTTTGCACTGCATCTCTGTCTGTATCTATGTATGGAATGTGGATTTTCTCTGTCTTCAAATGGCTTTCCTCTGGGGACTTCAGTTTCCTCCCACAAAGACAAAATTCAGTCCAAAGTTGGGCTTTTTGCCATTTTATCCCGAATGTCTGGCGCCTTGTGTCCTGGGGTAGGACTCAGTTCCAGTGTCACCCTGCACTAAATAAGTGGCTCTTGGAAAATGGATTGATTGTTCAGCTGTTTAAAGGTACAGTATCTAACATGATATGCTTCCTCTCTGCAAAATGCTTCGACGCCAGCTAATGTTCTACACAGAACCCTCATTTAATGTTTCATGAAAATCTAAAGGACAAAACTGACTTTTATGAAAATCGAGCTGAAGGATTTTGTTTTTTATTCTCTTTGGACACAGAATGTTTAAATATAAAATACTATGACAATGAATGGGCTTCAGCATTTATTGATTTAATACTTATTTAATAGTTTAACAATTCAGTGTGTTTACTAAACAAAGCATATAGGCTTTGTTTACACCTCGACCACATTTTAACAGTCACTGCCACTGAGCAGCTACATTATTTTTGAATCAGACCTTTTTTGTGGATCATTATCTGCGTGAAATATGAAGGTTCAGATCACCTGATGACGCTGGACCAAACGGCATCAAAAAATGGAGGAGGAGTCTATGAAAAACAGCAAATATCAAATAAAAGGAGACTTAGCAGTCTTCTTGAAGTCATACATAACTTCTCAAAACTAAATGGTCAGAGATCATTTTAAATAAACATTTTTCAATCATATAGATGGATAGTTAATGCAAGATAGTGACTGAAGCATTTTAGTTAGTGTATCACTTAAAAGTACAACAGCTGTTCCCTTCCTGCAAACCTTTGATCACTGTTCTTTTTTACATTGCAGTTGTTTTCTCTCTTTTTCCATTCCCTCTAAAGCTGTTATGCTCTCTACACCAACTCTCCTCTCCCGCATCATTTATTCCTTCATGTTTATAAACTCTTTCCTCTGTTTGCCTCTTATCATCTCTCCCATGAGGTTCTGTAACTTATCCAAAAATACTGACGTGTCCCAGCCGAGTTGACCAGAAGCTCCTGTTCATTGCAGGCGGACAACAGGAGCTGAAAAGGACCAAAAAACCTCAAAGAGATTTCCACACAAAAGTGACCATATGATTACAGGTTCTGTTCCGCCACAAACACGTTCTGAAGCAGCCGAACGCAAGATGAAGAGGAGGAAGAAGGAGCGCCGCAGTCGGACCACCTTCAGCAGCAGCCAGCTGCAGGCCCTGGACCAGGTCTTCGAGCGCACGCACTACCCCGACGCCTTCGTGCGAGAGGAGCTGGCTCGCCAGGTCAACCTCAGTGAGGCCCGCGTGCAAGTAAGAAGTACGGCATGCTGGGAAGTCCCCACTTTAGCATTTTTTTTTACTGCTTGGCCTAGAATCTGCCAAGAGTCAAAGGCAGCTGATGTCAGCTTCTCTTGTCCCTCTGCTTCGTGCTGCTCCACCCCTGCTTACTCACTGTTTCAGGGGAGGGACAAGGGAAGCAGGAATTCACAGGCAAATTTGATAAGGTCTTTTTGGGCAGGGAAGGTCATGTGTGTTTCTGGGGAGCAGGGGGTGTGTACAGGGGAGGGCCACAAGGGCACTGGCCCCAGCTGAAAGCTGATTGGCCCCCTACATACATGTTATCAGTTAATATCCATATAAAGAAATGGTTTCTTAACCTTTTTTGCCATGGTCACTTGTGGTAGTTTGCTGAAGGCTGATGAAGGGACCCCATCACCCCCAAGCGTCAGTTTTGGGTTAGAAAAAATAAAGATGTTAATTTTTATCCCATCCAAGTCCTGAAGTGTATTTACCCCAGGATAAGGACCCCAGATTTAAAGTAATGTTCATTCTGTGTTAAAGAGAGTTGGAGCAACAGGTCAGGTCACTGAGCCTCACAGAGTAAACTGCGTATTCCTTAGGGACGGGCCGATCCACGTTTTTAAGTTCAGATCAGATTCTGATACAAAACTGCCGATACTGATTCCGGCATGAGCTCTTTTTACTTTAGTATTTTAATATAATGAATATATAATATATAAATATGTATACTTTCTATATTACTGTTTTTTAAACCAGTAATGAAAATTTTAAGTATTTAAAAGGAAAAAAGGATACCAAAAATCTTTAATTTGGCTACTGGAAACATACATAACGTATACTCTTGCACTTCATTCGTACATTTTGTTTTAAGCGTTTTTCAGTCATCTGCAGTTCAATCTGAATATCTTCCAAGAGAGTATATGCAAGTGACTAAGGCTTAAAATGCCTCCACAATGTTTCTCCCACTGGCAGCAGTGTCACTTACACTTTGTTGTGAGATCGCAGCCCCTCCTGTTTCACAAGCTGTAGCGAGTGAGCAAACAGCCCAAGCTAGCGACTCCCAAATCATCCATTGCTTTTTTCATATTACTCACGTTGTCCCGCAGTGGGATTTACCACTAAATGTTACTCTCACCTCTCAAATTTTGTTTTTACAAAGACTGCAAATCACTATTAGTTGCTGTTAAAAGCATAAAATACTCCCAGATCGCCACCCTCTGGTCCGATGTTCTTACACTCCGCCTACTTCGAAGGCTATGCGCATGACAACACAGTGGGCGGGAGTCACCGCGCTCACAACCACTGAGTGTCAAATAGACTGAGTGGCAGCGTTAACGTTCAGCTTGAATGCCGCAAAAACACATCAGAACTGTTCTGCGATTGATTGTACAAATAGTCTCACGGTTTCTTTTATTTATGAAGAATTCACTGGTCATCTTAATGGTTAATATTTACCTAGTTATGAGGAAGGACTGAATAAAGAACAGAAAAGTCACTGATGTTACCATTGTTTTTCATAAATGCATAACTAAATTCATAAGCAAGGTGGTTTCTAGCTATTCAAAGGTCAGGGGCTAAGTCAAGTTTACCTGGGACTTTGTTTTTGAAGGAAGATTGGCATCGGGGCTAAAATACTCGTGGCTCGGCTTAAAATACTATATGGACCTAACAAGGCCCATGTTCGTAGATATTCTAGTATCAGTTTTCTATATTTTCTGAGAAAGGCTGATGGGTACATCATCTACTCAGTAGCCTATACAAATGTTCTGTAAATATGAACACAATATAACAAACAGGATACTTTTATGAAAAGACTTTTATTATGAAACCAGGACTGTAAATCTCTCATTGCAACTGAAAAATTTCACTCTGCTCTTCTTGTACTATGATGTCACGATCATCTCACTTTTCACTTTATATTTATGGTGGCTCATAAGTGCCAGCGAAATGCCACCTTGCCTTCACATCGTAGGTGTGGTTCCAGAACCGACGTGCCAAGTTCCGGAGGAATGAGAGAGCGGTCCTAGCCAGCCGCTCCAGCAGTCTGCTCAGGCCCAATGACCAGGGGGCAGCCCTCGACCAGCAGGTGGCGCCACACTCCACCCTCCTCAGCTCTGACTCTGTCTCATGGTCTCCTCCCACACCTTACAGGTAGCCCCTCCCCCCACCTAGCATACAGATATGTCCCCACGTGATGTGGTGTGTGGCTCAGCAGTTTCGGCTGTTGTGTCTGTGATCGGAAGGATGCTGGTTCAAATCCCTGAGTGATTTTACTACAGGGCCCTTGAGCGAGGCCCTTAACCTCAATTGCTCCAGGGACTGACTGTCCCTGGTTTCACAATCCTATGACACTTTGGATAAAGAGTATCTGCTAAACAAATAAATGTTTAAAAGGGCACTACACCATTGGAGTAAATGATTAAATATTTACCAGCACCCGTGCCTTACATGAAAGAATAGTGAATAATAAATATTTATCTCAGCATTTAATCACCATGGACAAAGACATCTTGAAAGATGAATTGTAATAACAGCTCTACCAGGCCGTGGCTGAAGGCAGAGATTAGTATTGTGAGCCGCCAGTCAATCTGCTGTTACGTCCCATTTCCTCAGCCTGGCTTCACCCAATGGCCCCCAGGACGTACAGCTGAGTGGAGCCAGTATGGCCAAGAGCATCACCAGCCTACGCCTAAAGGCCAAAGAATACAGCCTGCATCACAGCCAAGTGCCGACGGCCGACTGACACCTGCACAGCGCCGCATGATCCTGCCCGTCTCCCAGACACAGGACGAGACCACTGACACAGTGAGACCCCAGTGAGAGACCGAGGGACTGCCAGGAAAAAAGCTGGGCCACTGGGCACTCACTGAGTTTACAATAATACGTGTACAATCTGCTGAAAAGCATGAAGTGGTCAAAATGAAGTTGTGTAATGAAACATTTGTTTAAAACATTGTATTGTTTTTTTTGTTGTACCTCCTGATTTTCCCACCAAAGCAGTGGATGGCTCTAATTGCATTCAAGCTAGCCAGCAAAACAATTTAAAACTTGAATGTGTTGAATGTGTCAAAAGCTTAGTCAGTTCAATTGCTGCACAGACTGACTGTGTTAATTCAGTGTTTTGTTTTATTATTGTTTTGTTTTGTTATTTTTGGGCTATGTTCCATGTTCCGGAATTTTTTCAAAGTGCCTTTATGTTCGTGACCAGAGTGTTTTTTTAAATTCTTATCAAACGAAGGATAACACAATATATTGTTAAATTCATTCGGATATCACAGTGTATCAATCCCACAGTTTTGGAATGAAAGAGGACAAAATCCTCAAAATATCCCAGGAAGCAGATGTAGTTTCCAAGATTTAAGAACCCAAGTGGAATTATGTTTTCCTTTCTGCTGTTAATGAAGTACTCGCTTCCTTTGGTTTACCTGTTCCTGTGTTATCAGTAATGCCTCTTTGCATGCCTTTGACAAAACAGAAGTTTCAGGGATGATTAAAATCACCGGCGCCATGATTGTATCTGCAGTATAAGCGACTGCACGCCGGCCAGGAAGCTCATTCACTCCATCTGGAGGCATCTGAGTGGAACCCGCCTCGGGCGCCCGGCCCACAGAATCAGTAGTCTGCAGCTGCAGGGTGTTACAGCCAAGCAATGCATCGCCTGCAGTAGATCATATTTAAACGTTCTGCTTATGTGAGACGTTGCAGGTTTGCACAAGCATAATGGTGACGGGCTAACTTCTGGCACATCTGCTTCAAACGCGAAGCACTGCCTTACTACCTATATACGTGACGGGAATATCGTTTAGCTTGCACCAGTTTGGAAATGCTGCCTAAATCCAAACCTTTTAAAAGAATTCCCGGTGGACGAAGAAAAACTGTAAAACGAAAGTCAGTCAGAGTCGCACAATGTCAAAGTAGGTGGCCGCTACGATATAGTGTTTCACACTCAATGGTTTCCATCGGGCTATCATGTCTCGGTGCTTGCCGACAGGAGGGATGTAAGATATGAAAAATGAGAGCAGTTCCTTTTGCAGACTTGCTGTATTATGGCCCATTTGAGGAGACTGGACTCCTGCAGTGCCATACATAGGCAAAAAACAGGGCTGCAAGCTTTCACGCTCACACAAGAAATCTTATGACAAATCTGTTATTCCATTACAAACTTATAATTAGCTACATCAAAAGCGTTGGGGTAGTTTGCAGACCCAGCAGACTATTTAGAAGGTAATAAAACTGTTACATACATGTGAATGTGTGAGGAGACTTGGCATCGAAAATCTCACACTAAGAACTATTGTAAGCTAAGAACTATTTCAACCATAAACCTTACATTAATCTTCTATTGTCAATAGTCCTATAGAAAAGTGATGTATTTTTGGGTAAAGAAAGTTCAAATTTGCAGGAGTACAGGCAGCCGTCTGGGGCGCCTGAAAAACTGGGGGTCCATGAAGATAGAATTTTCACAACTTACGTTCATGTATATAAGATAAATTGTCATTTAAGTTATAGACAAATGTCTGTTATTTGCATTTTAGTGACAGTTTGAAGGAGGTACTAAGTTGCCCACATCCCCGCTATAATGGACTACCCCACTTTGAAACTTTGATGCTTAGCTTTCTTTTCCCACTCTGTTCTACCGGTTGTTTCACTGCCAACCGGAGCAGTATAGAGTTGCCCAACAAAATATGAAAACAGCGAAAAGATACAAGAAACACGGAATGATTAAACTTCGTCCATTTCGATCCAACAGCAAGATACCTTCTTGCCCCCGATACGTATACCGAATGGGCCCCTGCCCCCACGCTGATTGGTAAGTACCACCGGCACACCTCAATTTAATTACATGATGGATGTTCTATTGTTTCGGCGCCAGAAAAATTACTGAAATCCCCTTTTAGGGGACCTCTATCCGTGTCACCCTAGAGCCCCCAGAAAAGTCAGTCCACCCCTGGTTTTGGCACTCTGCCTCAACAGCCTTAAAACAGTGAAAGCGCTGCATGGTATTTCCCACCAGGTGGCACTATAATGAAATTACAACAATGATATAATTTCCCAGAATCTTAATCCATTTTGTACCAGGAAACAGCAGTAGATACCAGGGTTGGGGCCATTCAGGAATGCATTGATCAATTCCAGTCCAAGTCAGGAAATGAAACTGGAGCTGGGATTGGAAAAAAAACTACAGGGAACAGAATTGGAGTTGAATTTGAATTTCAGGGAGATTTAAGTTCCAACTCGAGTTCCATTTCCTGATTTGGACTGGAATTGATCAATGCATTCCGGAATGGCCCCAACCCTGGTAGATACCAAGATAAACCACAGTTATCTTAAAAAATGTGCATGGTTTAAGTGGGACTATGTATATGCAAATATATAACATTGCAATCAAACAAGGACTCATGTATCATTCTGTTTATATGACTGCCTGAAATCCCAGCTTCACATACTATGCTTCACTACCATGGAATTCCAGTCAGTGTCACACAGGCTCCTAATATGGAAAGGACACTTTCATTGATTGTGCATTTTTAGCCAAACAAATCTCATTATCATTGTTTTCCTTCTTGAAAGAAAATTAAATTACATTCAACATATTAGGTAAAGACAGAAGATGTATGTGAAGTATGTGAGGTAAATCATTTTTTTATATATTCATACAGTACCAGTCAAAAGTTTGGACACACCTACTGAAAATCATTAATCAGCAAGATAGTGACCCTAAGCGCACCTCGAGGTTATATAAGTGCTGTGTTATCTAAGGAAAGAGATGGAGGGCAGTGACTGATGAACTGGCCCCACATTCCCTGACCTAAACCCTAGTGGGCTGGTTTGGGGTGCGCTGGATCGAAGAGTAAGAGCAAGGTAGCCAACGTGTGCCCAGAACTTGTGGAAAGTCCTTCAGGACAGTGTGAGAAGCATTCGACATAGCTCCATGTGGAAGCAGGCTGAGAGAACGCCAAGAGTCTGCAATGCTGTTATCAAAGCAAAAGGGGGCTGTTTTCAGGAGTATAAATTGTCTAGTTACATACTGATCTCATGTTCAGTTATTAATGAATCCTTACGCGTGCTTTATCTCAAGCAGTTTGTTACTGTGTCTGTTAATTCTCTAAACCTGAAGGAACAAGTCATGAATAAAACAAGTGAAATACTGATCTCATGTTTGTTCATCATTAATGAATCATGGCACATCTTTTATCTCAGGTAGCAACTATGTTTGATCATGATTTGTATTTCAGCAGTAACTGAGTTATTACTAAGTATTTGTACCCCATCAAGTAAAGTGTTACCAAAAATGTTTATTACAGAAGCATGTACTATAGTGAAAGCAACTTAATCTCAAGATCATGAATAATGGTCTTGGACGGCTTTGTTCCAGCGATCTCATAGCTTTTGAATTAGGAAAATTTTACATGAGAACTGAATTGACCATCCTTGTTCCCTTTCAAGTCCAGTCACCCATCTGATGATACACACTACATGTTCTTTCATGCCCATAAGGTTATGCCTGAAGTAATTGTTCAGAAGGAAGCTGAATAATCATTCATTAGGGCAGTGGTCCCTGAATCCCACGTATGCTTTGTATGTGTATGGAGTTTGCATGTCATTCCAGTGTCCAATAGGCTTTAGGCTGCAGTCCAGCGACCTACAGCCAGGCAAGCTGGCATCTCAAAGTTGTGTGTATTGTTTGTGCCCTGTGATGGACTGGCATCCCTATCAGGGTGTACCCCAGCCCTGTGCCCTGTGATGGACTGGCATCCCATCCAGGGTGTCCCCTGCCCTGTGCCCTGTGATGGACTGGCATCCCTATCAGGGTGTCCCCTGCCCTGTGCCCTGTGATGGACTGGCATCCCATCCAGGGTGTCCCCCAGCCCTGTGCCCTGTGATGGACTGGCATCCCATCCAGGGTGTCCCCCCGCCTTATGCCCTGTGATGGACTGGCATCCCTATCAGGGTGTCCCCCCGCCTTATGCCCTGTGATGGACTGGCATCCCTATCAGGGTGTCCCCTGCCCTGTGCCCTGTGATAGACTGGCATCCCATCCAGGGTGTCCCCCAGCCTTGTATCCTGTGATGGACTGGCATCCCATCCAGGGTGTCCCCCAGCCTTGTATCCTGTGATGGACTGGCATCCCATCCAGGGTGTCCCCCAGCCTTGTATCCTGTGATGGACTGGCATCCCATCCAGGGTGTCCCCCAGCCTTGTATCCTGTGATGGACTGGCATCCCATCCAGGGTGTCCCCTGCCCTGTGCCCTGTGATGGACTGGCATCCCTATCAGGGTGTCCCCTGCCCTGTGCCCTGTGATAGACTGGCATCCCATCCAGGGTGTCCCCTGTCAAATGTCCAATACTCCCTGAGATAAGCTCCAGCCCCCCCTCCCCAAAACCCTAACCCTAACTCCCACCCTCCATAACAATGACCAGGGTTCACAGATCTGAGATGCATGAAAATGAACATGCAAGTTATAGCATAATGATGTTATCCATTGGTTTTCTATTATGGCTGATCCAGGTCAGAATCTTGTGGGGGGGGGGGGGTCACAAGGCTGTGCACACCCTGGGTGGGATGCCAGTCTATCACACAACACACAGACACACACAATTACACAGCGTGGGGAATTTAAGACCTAATTGCACCTACCTGAAGGACTGTTGGAGAAAACCCATAGAGACATGGAAAGACAGTCATTATGAAAAAATGAAATTAATTATATATGTGAACTGAGCAACATATGAAGCAGACTGTACTTCTGTACCAAATAGCATGTTAGCCATTGTGTAAAAAGAACCTGGTAACTATTCATTCCAAACAGCATTCCAGCATCATTCCTTGGTACAGAATATCAAAAGGAAATTGCCTGAGCCTGAGAATATTTCCTGTTACTCCATGCAAGCACTCAACAAGACAGAACAGGCATTCAGTCTATACAACTCACATCCATTCAACCAGAAACCAGCTCCTTTCTAAAACATTTATATGCTGGGATTACAGTAAAGGTTTCTACTCTGCTTCGACTCCAATGTTAGGCAGTAACAACACAAAACTGTCTTAATTCTGAACGCTCACCATCTACAGTCAAAGCCCTTGGACTCTCCTGCATTTAGGGTAAAATTGCTTTGGTAAGTCACGCCATCAAAATGCAGTGTCAGCGTGTGTGCAGACAATCACACTCTGAATCAGGGGTCTGGTGTAAGTTAAATAAGCCCTTGGGGTGTGCTCCTACGCCTCCACGGCCAGCTGGATTGTCTGCCCCTGGGAGCCTTTTGTGTAAGCAGCTGAAGAATGTTGGACTTAAACGCTGGGTGTGTGCTGGACACAGCCTGGGCCTCTGTTAGGGGGAAACAGTCTTTCCCCAGCATTTCCATGATGAATCCAAGGCTTACAAATTAATTATGCTCAGATAAACACAACTAACATGCAAAATATTAGAGGTTTTTGTTTGCCTTTCACTGCAGGCACAAGCAAAAATTCTTGGCACAATATGCAGACTGAAAGAAGTATGATCAGATAAGAGTGCCATTAATCAAATTGTTTTTACTACATACCGTGGATTTTACAAGGCCAGAGATGAAGGCTTGTGTCGAGTGCTGGCAGCTAGATCCCAGTGCACCTACATGAGACCCTCATGCATCAGTCTGCCTATACGACTGCCTGAAATCCCTGCTCACAAAATACAAGTTATGCTCCACTACCATGAAAATCCCAGTCAGTGATACACAGCTCCCACTTTGGTAACAACAGTATCACTAGCTGTGCATTTTTCAATCCCACTTTCATTGATTTTGTTCTTGAAAGAGCATTAAGTTGCATTCAATGTTTTAGGCAAAGATAGTAGATGTATACGACGGAGGTAAATCGTTTTTTTATACATACATAAAATGCTAGTCAAAATTCTAGACACTTACTGAAAATCATTTGTTTTTCAACAAGATAACAACCCTAAATACAACTCAAGGTTATATAAGTGCTGTGTTATCTTGTGAACAAGGAAAGAGATGGAGTGCAGTGACTGATGAACTGGCCCCACATTCCCCGACCTAAACCCTATTGGGCTGGTTTGGGGTGAGCTGGATCGAAGAGTAAGAGCAAGGTAGCCAATGTGTGCACAGAACTGCTCCCGGACTGTGGGAGCAGCATTCCAGGTGGAAACATCTGGAAGCTGGCTGAGAGAATGCCAAGAGTCTGCAGTGCTGTTATGGAAGCAAAAGGGGGCTGTTTTGAAGAGTCCAAAATTTGACACTGAACACATCTCTTGGCCATTGCAATTGCATTACTTCATTGCCTGAAGGCCTTTTAGTATAAGGTGAATAACAGCTGAATGAGGGACAAATGCATTAAAAGCAGTTGTGTCCAGATTTGTGACTGGTACTGCAGTAGATTCAAATAAAAGTTTGAAGTGCTCGAACATGAACTCAAATGTTACAGACCGCTATCGCTAACCGGGCTTTTAAGTATGGCTTAGGGGGACACATCCCATAATATGATTTTTGTTAGTTTTCAAAAAAACTCATTGGACCATTGCAGCTCCGTGAACATTTAGGGAAACAATAAACTGCTTGTCCAGTACAGGCACACCCCGCAGGCTGGAGCTCTGTCCCAGGGAGCACAGGTAAGGGACTCTGTGCTTGGGGTAAGAGTCACAGGTAAGGGACTCTGTGCTTGGGGTAAGAGTCCATTGTAGGGGATACACTCTCACACATAAAGACACATAAATCAGAGACACCAATGTATGTACTGTAGGTGGATGCATGGATGGATGGATGGATGGATGGATAACTTTATATACATTAACTGATGCTGTCAGCTAGAAAAAACCAATAACAACAGAAAGTTACACTAATAACAGACAAATACTTATGAATGCATATTTAATACGAATGTGGATGGCTCTATTTTACCAGTACCACATTGTGATCTCAGTATAAAACTACATGCACAATACGACGTGCTATTATCCGTGCTACGACTGTTACGCAAAACATGCACTAGTCTAAGTGACAGCCTGTTCAACTGAGCATCCATGGATAGCAGCATCTTGCTACAACATTGCTATAATTTTACAGCATGTTCAGAAAATACTCAGTCATGCAAAATATTTTTTGAAATAACCCTTTTCATAGAATGGCTCCCGTTGCTGATACACTGCACTGCATTTTCCTGACGGAGTGACTACAGCACTTCTATGAGTAAAAGACTGCCTGGTAAATGACAGTTTTAGTCACGGTAATTTTTCCTGCTTTCTGTGGAAAACATTTCTAGAAATGAGAAAGCAAAACATATATCATCAGAGGTAAAAAAAAACAAAACACACACACACATTTAGTAATGATAACAGCCTTCATGAAAAACACTTTTGGTCACAAATAAAAAAAAGACCACATTCTTAAATATTGCCATCATCTGCGACATTACATACATTATGCATAGTATCTGCACTTTAAGTGTTCCAAGGTACATTAAAGCAGCCGCAAGCTATATATCCCTTGGTCCTCACAGCTGACGTCATCATTTTGAAGGCAACAGTGTCTTTGAAGCCACGCCAGGCTGAGAACAATCACCAGTGGGAGGCTACAGCAAAGAGGATCTGCAGAAGCATGGAGAGGCACGGCACCTGGCCGATGACGTAGGCCACGGAGCGAGTAGGAGCCTTCAGCTGGCAGAGGTACGCCACGCTGTGAACGATTCGGCAGAGGAAGAACACCAAAAAGTGGAGGCGTGCGACAGACAGCGTGGGCTCCGTCAAGGAATAAATGGCGCCTAAGAAAAAGAAGGGAAATATGTTCTCCATATCATTTTGATGAGCCCTGCAACAGAAAGACAAAGAAAACAAGGAAATTGAGCCTTTGTCCTCTTTTTGCACCATTGCAAAAGTGGCCACTCTACAGTGAAAGTGTTGGCCAAGTAGTAACTGAACTTTTGTTCTAAGTTCCAGCTGCGAATAAACATCTAAGTTTTGTTGTTTTTTTTTTGTTGAACATAAACATGACATTCAAGACATTTAAAAAAAAGAATAGCTGTATGCATAAATTGAACTGCCGGACTAAACATACTAGAAATCTCCTTGCAAAAAATATATGATTCACAGACAATTTGAGGTTAATTCGCTCTCATTTTGACTCACGTCATTTAATCATAATGAAAATGTGAAATTCTGCATCACTTCTCAGCAATGATGGCCCCTGCCTAAGCTCAGACTGAGATGTGGCCAAACTCTACCCCAAAGGGGCACAAACACCCCTGATTCATGGTCATCATCCCAAGATCAGAAAAACAGCTGGTATTATGCAATGCTGCATATTTTCACTTGTGCATAAGACATCTCATCTTTCAGTTAAATACTTCCTCACTTTCACTTCCTATTCTGACATTTTGGTACTAATAGCAAAGGTTTATAGGACAGAAGACCAACACCATTTTTGATAACAGTTGCTAGACAGTAAGTGCTTTAATGTTTTTTTTCTTGAATTACCTCATTATACTCTCGAGGTATTTGTTTTCTTTTCTTGAGAAGAATGGAAAGTATTGCTGTATTTAAAAGTAGTTCACGATACTGTGATGTAATTTCACCAATCCAATAAACCAACAATTTCTAAAGCATACAAACACTGTTATGCCGTGGTCCACTTCCTTACTGATAAGCAAGGGTATCGCTAAGGCTGCAGCCCCTAAAATATTCTTTGCCCCGCCCCAGTAATTGTACACTACCTTAAATAGTGTACTCATTCGTTTTCATTAAAATGAGAGGCCCAGTAAAGGATTACCCCTCCCCCACGAATCCCTAGCGACGGTCCTGCTACTAAAGGAAACAACTGGTTCTGAAACCCGATTACTTACGGGGAGGCAAGAGGAGAGCAGAGATTGTGTCATAAAATTCTGGCTGAGAACAACAATACGGTTAGTCATTTAATGACACCACGCAACTAATTTCCTGTTGCAAAATGCGCTTTCTTTAGACATAATTATGGTCTTTCATTTTTGTTTTATTTTCAAAAACATTTTTAAGCAAGGAGCTCATTGTCTTTAAACGAATAAGGATTTTGCATAATTATACAGATACCGCTTAGCCTCCTGAGATTATTAATGGATATTAGTACTGTAAGAAAACGCCGGTATTGCAGGCAAAACTAATCCCGCGGAGTTGGACGGCTTGGTTTTTCATACCATAAATCCAAGTACTGTACAAGGACCCCACACCGGAAAAAGACAGCTACTCTACTTTTAAAGATACTGGAAATAATTTATCGACATGCCCCAACACGTAAGAAGCGTTCTTTGAAATATAATTAACAGTTAATTTGGTATTAAAACCGACACCAAAATCGAATAAACGAATGTTAATCATTTTAATGCTAAAAGTATGTCGTGTGTTGAACGACCCTAATCATGTCGTGGACACTTATTCATTGTAATAATAGCCAAAATAGGACAGGCTGACCTCCTGCAGCGCTCCACGTAGGGGTCCTCTCTGTGGTACTGTACTCCTCCGTGCCGCAACGCATCTTCGGGATTAGCGAACGCCTTTTAAATCACAGTATACAGAGCGCGTCAGTACAAATAAACACATAAAACATACCAACGTGTCGAAGAGGCACGTATTCATAAGGCAACTGCAATCCTACTTCAAAGTCACAAAAGATATGTGCAAATTATAAGCCCGTTTAAGGATTCCGTTTTTCAGAACAAATACTCACCTTTTTTCGCAGCCTGACTTGCCCCGTGATAACTGCGATGACGTACATTTTGAAAATAAGTAGTACGCTATAGAAAGCGAAAGAGGCGAAGACTTTATTATCCAGCATGGCTCGCTGCGGCTCGCGCACTCCGAGTCAGGGCGACGACTGAGCGCGAGCCTCCCTCGCTTGTTTATAACTCCCGGTGGAAGCGCATGGCTTCTTTTCGTGTTTCATCACAGCTGATGCAAGGCGGCCAAAGAAATGCTGTCTTCATGAATAATACTCTATAAGTATCCATTTTTATGTTAAAAACTGTATTTGTATCAACGTTATTCTGTGACATCTTTCATGCTAGATATGAAAATAGTTTCTCATTTTGATTTTTTTTTTTGGGAAGGGGCAAACTTTGCCTATAAGTTGAATTGCCTCAGACTGATTTGATTTTTATTGATTAGCATTCACATTCAAATATCTGAATGAATACAAAATAAAAATTACCACAAAGCAAAAACACAGGACAAAGCTAATCAAAAGGTATTGGCTGAAGCATATGCTTATTTCGCCAACCTCTTTCTATATATAGATAAACCTATGGCCCAGGGCATGGGCGTCGCCACCATTAAATCTGAGGGGGACATGTCCCCCTCACATTTCATAATTATTCATTTGGACCCCCCCCCCCCCCCCCCCGCATTTAACATAAAATATTAGTTTTATGCCAGTGTGCCCCCCTACATTCAAAATGCTTTTGACGCCCCTGGCCCAGGGAATTATCCATTATCCATTAGGGAGACATGTATCATCCCAACTGATTGGAAAACAGGATTTTTGGTCCCTGTCTGGAAAGGGAAGTGTGATCGCCTGGATTGTGGGATAAGACTGGTCTCAGTGCCGGGTTAGGTCCTTGCTAGGATCCGTGATTACATGCTCGCCTGTCAGTGACAGGAGCAGTCTACCATCAACCACATGCTGGAACTGAAGGGGTTCTTATCAAGCACAAGTATGAATATCAGCAGAGGTTCTTTGCAGGCTTTGCCGATTTTCATAAAACGTTTGACTCAGTTGATTGAGTTGCCCTGTGGGACATCCTGAGAATCCAATAGAGTCTGTTGAACAGACTCTATTGGTAGATAGGCCTAAGTTCTGTTTGGTTGTGGTTTATTTCAGGTAAATTCTCCTGTTTTTGGTTTATAAATATCACAATAATACATATAAGGATGGGTCACACCCTGAACAGGATGTAAGTCATCTGACTTTTAACTTATTTCATAAGCATGCATTATTATTTATTACTTTATTATGATATATGAACGTTCACCAAAGCACTTGTTGACAAATGGATAAATGAAGGGTATTGAGTAGGCAGCTGAAGATAAACGATAAGCATCAAAGAAGGCTGTATGTTTTCACATTCACTGAGAAAACTGCAAACATATACTTTTACTATTTACTAAGACAGGAACTCCGCTTCAGGGAAAGAGATATGCATTTTTTTAATCCACAAAAACAGTTTCAGTGGTATGTGGCCCTAACCCCGAAAATGCCCCTAAACCCAAAAAAATGCCTGAGAGGTGCCAGAAAATAGCTAATGCTGCACTCTGAACCCAAACTTTGCTCTCATCTGCCTGCTTGGATTTGGTTGTACTTGCTACCAGTTCAATGACAATGAAGTTGCTCTGTTTCATCTCTTGCAACTTCACCCGCTTAAAACATAGAAAATGAAGAACTTCAGGGACTTTTCAAATTGGGTATAATATCTACCATACTTAATGTATCAGTAACTACATAATGTCTTCCAGCATTTTTTTACATGTTCATTTTTTTGAACATGAATATAAAATGTGGATAAAATGCAGTTTGATTATTCTTACTGTTTCGTTTGAATTGGATTTCGTATGTATTATAATGATACCTTTGACTTGGAGTGAATGCAGTTTTGCAGCCGTGGGTCTTTGCAGTATAACAGCAGACAGAGAGATATTTTTTTTCCTACCATTTCCTGATCTCATGTGAGTGCCATTAATCTCACCACAATGCGAAATGACTCAGAAGATCTACTTATTTACACTGCTCTATCTCCTCACTTTCACAAGATCTACCATTTCAAAACCAGCAAACAAAACTTACACTGCCCGGCCAAAAAAAAAGACACCATTGAATTAGCTTTGATTATGGTGCTCATTTGTCATGGTATTGTTTCCACAAGTTTATACAACATCTCACCAGATTTGCATTAATTTCTCATCGAGTTCCTGTATTGACTGTAGTGAGTTGAACCACTCCATGAAGACCCCTTCAGCACATCCCAAAGACCTTCAATGAGGTTAAGGTCACAACTCTGTGGTTACCAAGTCATGCATGAAAATGGTTCCTCATGCTCCCTGAACCACTCTATGACAATTCGAACCCAATGAATCTTGGCATTCTTTTCCTGGAATATGCCCAGGCCAACAGGGAAGAAAAAAATCCATTTATGATGGATGGAGGTGTAAGCTGGCCATTCAGTAGATTCAGGTACTCAGCTGACTTCACTTTATTGCTGCATAACATTGCTGAGCTGTAATAATGATCCAGTCATTGGCTCTTAAGTATTTGCTGATATAAATTCAAATGGCAACTTTTTTTTGGCCGAGCAGTGTATTTTGCAATGCTGTGTTAATTTTATATATATTTTTTTATCAGTTTCTCGCTGATAAAGATGCAGCCATGGAAGATAATTCAACTGAAAGAGAGTTATCCCATCACCTGATTTTAAATAGCGTATTATAAGAGTGATAAGAGTGAATACAACCAAGCTGAAATCTGTCTGCATGTCTTTGGCAGAAATCATCATCAGCATCACATCTCCTGCACCTGAGATGCCATTTTACACAACAGGATACACATTTAAATCCATGTGTTACAGACTTTTGTGCTCATTTATGGAACCACACCCAGGAAGGATGTCTCATACATACCATAATACATATAATACACAAAGACTAGCACAATAATCTCTGTGTTTAGTTACATGCTTGTAACTACATTTTGACATATAAAATTTACCTCATTCTGCAGCATTCTTGTTGACCACAGACAACCATTTTGCCCCCAGATATTTCATAAGGGCAAGAGGAGAGATCAGTCAGCAGAGCAGTAACCTCTAAAAATCAGCAAAAGAGATAAATATTTACTTTTTGAATGACTGTTGAAGAACTGATGTAGAACAGATCCTGAAACATTCTTTGTTGTAGATTTTTAGATGAATCTGCACGTTAACGCCCACGAGAGCCAAAGTGCCTTGGAAGGTTACCGTCGTCTCACAACCTTACTGGCTGTTTAGGTGATACTGTTCATAGGATTTTTTATGATTTAGTTTCTCTAAAAATTATTACCTGCCAGGAATTAGAAATAACATTTCTCTGGTGGTTATGTAGTGTTTATGAAGGAGAGTACAGTGCTGGGTGATTGTAACCTGAAAGTGTAAGAAAGGTGCTGTGGACAGAAGAGAATTAAAAAATAAAAAAGCTCAGAAGAAGGTAAAAAGTGAAAAATCACTTTATGAGAAAAAATATTAAACAAAATAGTAGCAGCATTCTTACCCCCCACTGGGTTCTGACTCATACGCCCTGCCCAGCCCTGCCCCGCGGCCTATTACCCTCCCCGTCTCTCTCTCTCTCTCTCTCTCTCTCTCTCTCTCTCAAATTGATCTAGCCACCCTATTTATCCAAGATCTAATCAAGGCCAGCTGGGTTTTGCTAAATTCATTAAAGACACTTGTTTGCATTACATTGCCTGATGATTTTTCACTATGGCAACTAAAAGTCTTGGAGGCCCAACAGAGCAAACAGTCGACTTTCTTTTGGCCCGGGATACTGAAATATAAAGGCATTCAGTCTCAGACATCATCTCCATTTAGGCTCAGGATTAATAATCCAACATTTATAATTGGAAGAACCCCAACATTGGAAATAGTCATTGGCTGTAATTAGTGCTGGGCAATATAAACCATATATCAACTATCGATAAGAAAATGAGAAACTTTGATAAACTGTCAATAAGGAGCATTGGTTAGCACACATCACAGAAACAAACACAATTCTAACCAATCATACAGTAGTCCTTTAAAAATAGACAGTCTACACCCAACAAACACAGCGCAGTTGATTGAGTTAGCTGAGCACATCACATTCCACTGTTTGGGTAATATCAAGGAGAGATGAGTATACTGTACACTCCAAGGAGACATTGGTGTGGGTGAAGAAAGAGACAGTTCAGCAGCCACAACATCATTTTAACACGGAGATACGGATAAATAAATGCGAAAGACGTCAGTGGTGTGGCAGCACTTTGGCAAATTAAAGTCCAACATACTGTTGCTGTGTATCGTGAATTCTGCCAAAAACCTGTGCCAACTAAAACTGGAAATACTACAAACTTACAGGGGTTGGACAATGAAACTGAAACACCTGGTTTTAGACCTCAGTTATTTGCAGTTATTTCTGCAGCCAATTCACCATCCATTCATCTTGAGGATAACAGATACAAGTCCTGCACACACAGTGGGCAGAGGAATTGCGCCATTCCTCCTACAGGACAGTGCACAGTGAGGGGTCTCATTTATAACTGTTGCATACTCAGCAAACTGGATCTGAAAGTGGCGTACGCAACTTCCCATGCAAACGTTGCGATCTATAGAAACAAACTTGGCTACAGAATGTGCGTATCCATACGGAAAATCTGACCCATGCATATGAACATTTTAGAGAAAATTGGTGACCCAGGTGGAGGTGATGAATTGAAGCCAGATTGTAGGAAAGAATGTGACTGGCACCATCACACATATATGCCTTGTGCTTGTGAGTCATAATGCGTACATTTAATTTCACCTCACAGCACACAT
Organism: Paramormyrops kingsleyae; assembly: GCF_048594095.1. NCBI lineage: Eukaryota > Metazoa > Chordata > Actinopteri > Osteoglossiformes > Mormyridae > Paramormyrops > Paramormyrops kingsleyae. The sequence continues at coordinate 22,794,450 of NC_132803.1, forward strand.
CACACATACACCTACTTTATCATAGGTTTTATTTGTGATAGTGAGCCATAATTATTCCAAAAGGACTTCTCAATTGTAAAATATACAAGCCAACTCAAATGTTACATCAAACTACACTAGTAATATTGTTGGCACAGCAGCTGTTGAATTGTGAATATATTAGTGAAGGACATGACTGGATTATCACGATCATTTGGACAAAGTGAGGAGCAATCAGTCAGATTGCTGGAAACGTATAAATACTGAGGACAAACACATGCGTGATGCCACTCGCTGCACTTATTTCTGTTTGTCACCACACTGCTGTGACCACCAAACAAAATGGTCTGTTTTAGTCTCCACCTCACCCACAAGCACCTCCATTTCTGTTTTAGAAATGTTTTTCTTGCAGGTCAAATTGGTTGCCATAAAAATTAAACATTTATCTGACCTAGTGTGTGTATCAGTATTCATGAGGTGTTTTGCATTGACCCTTTATGGCTTAAATGCAGGCATGCAGAGGGCGGAATATGAGGTGGATCCATGATTTACAAAGTGAACATTGCTCGCAAGTGTGCGCACGCATGGTTTTATAAATCTGACCTTTTTTATTAACACACGTCATTTTCGGCTTTTGTGCGTAAATGCACTTTCAGTATGAGTCCTGCACATGGTATCATAAATCTGACTTTTTTTTGGGTACCGTTGCTCTCAATACACCACAAAGACTTGTCCTGGTCACAGATGCACCAGCAGGATGCACACCAATAATCTGTCCTCTTTTGAACTCTGATATGTCTCCCATTACCTTGTGTGGATTGCAGTATTTTATGCGCAGCTGTGTATTCCTCTGCTAATTCATCCGTCACACTCTGCTCTTGCTGCTGGAATGTGGAGTCGGAGACTGGCCACCAGGCCAATGTTTCAGTTTCATTGTCTAACTCCTTTAGTATGAAGTATGGTGATAGAGGATAACATTCAGATTGCAAGCATTTACCATCACAGGCACCAGCAACTAGGGTTTCCAGTGTCAATCTGAAGAAATACAGGACAAATCACATGCTGGATTGAATCAAAACAGGGCACAGCATTTTATTTCTCAATACTGGATGGCAGTTCAGCTCAGCTATGATTATTGTGGGACTGATTCAATGCATTGGTAATCTTTAATCAATTGTTTGATTGTTTTTATAAACTAAATTCAAACTTTTTTTTTACCTTAACTGGAACAAATATCACATTACCATGGGAACTTAATTACACACTACTGGTGGAATACAAAGAAAGTAGAATCTCATAACGTTCATTTTATTGTCATTATTAAACAGGCAGACCACGCCAGTGTGAGGTCATCAAAAGTACAGTAAAAATTCAAACACAGTGACAGAAGAGGCTTCTGATTGGGGTGTGATAGGGGTGGGTTAGCAGTGGTAAAACTTACTGAACTTGCATATTAGCAGAATGATGTGACGTTATTTTTTATTCTGTGGAAAACGAAAGATCGAGCTGCCGCCGGATTCAATACAGAACTATTAACATTGTGGGCTGGTACATTGAGACCTCAAGTGGCGAATGAGCCAATGAAATCCCTCACCCTCCACTACAGAAAACGGCTGATTGCCTAGTACCATCATCTCCATTATTTTATTAGGCATAGTTACGTCTTTTGCTCTGGAGCTGCTAACTTTGAATATGGATAAAGTTTAAATATCCATCGGCAATAAGCCTATTGGCTAAGATTGACACGTCGGATCGATGCTGATATTGTGATCTTGGACAAATATTGGTTGTTACAATATGTAACCAATATGTTGTGCATCACTAAGACTAACATTACTTTTTACTTAGCTAGCTAGACAGCTACCTCTGTCTACTTTTTTGCACTACAAAAATCGGCAAGTTCCCCAAAAGCATCACAGTGCAAAGATCATCAGCTAGCACTTCCTTATGAATTTTAATGAATTTTCCCCCATGATCCTGCATTTTGGAAATTCATGTGACAGCACTGCTACTTTGTGTATCTACCTACAGCACATGAACGTGCGAGCGTGCAATTTGAAAACAGGAGTATCTTTATTCTTATTTAATTTTATTTTTGTTTTATAAACCTAAAATACATTCTGACATTTTAAGGGGACTTCTAAGGAAATTTTAAGCAAAAAATGGAGCCTTGAAGTAAAGAAATAATTACTTGACTATTACTGTGATAATTATCGATATCAACCAGTGTGAAAAAAAAATTATCGTGATAAAATATTTTGCCATATCCCCCAGCCCTAGGTGTAATTTAAATGAATTTAAATTTATGAATTTGGTGTAATTAGATATTTGAAAAGGCGAAATAACTGGCAACCTTTCAATGATACAAGAAATCAGTTTAAGGTTACATCAGTCAACATGGCAATTCTTTAATGATTTCAAAATCTTTTTTAAAGGTTGAAATGGGCAATGAAGTCACTCCATAACAATGGCCCCCGGCAGGGCTTCTGTGAGCACAAGATTTATGTTGCTCTGTTACTGGAAACGTATCTGCAATGTCGTGCTGTAACTAGAAAACATTTGCCCAAGAATTCTACTGTCTATCACTGTTAGTCTTTTGTATGTCTTCACTTTTTACAAATTTGTCATATAAGGTTATGCATGTTAAACCACAGTAGGGTCTATACTTTCACAAAAATGTATATTCTCATCTGCTCTTGAGGTTAAAAAAAAAGTCACTATTTAGCTCTATAAATTAATTAGACATTAGTTTTAACTCTATTGAGCTTTTATCCAACAGTTTCCATTATGTGCTGCACTGTTAAACCTTTGTTCATTCTTAAGACATTAATAAATATTCATTTAAATGACTTGAAAATAATTCAGGTGAATGCAAGCTGTTAATTCAAGATACATTCCATTTTCATTTGAAAAGTGCATGATGAGTGCATGATGAGTCTTTTTTTTATATAAATCCGCAGCCTTGAGTTTTCTGTCTCATCATGGACAGAGAGTGTGTGTTGACATTTAGAATTCTTGTGTAACTGTTTTCAGAATGCATCATGGTTTGGAAGGGGCTGGACAGCAGGTCTGCATTTACCTGAAATGTGGGGATTCATCCAGTGCAGAACTCTCTGGAATTACTAGTCATGCGATCATTTCTGCTTGCAGGCTTTATGATAATATTCAAAAGAATCCTTGCTGCTGCAAGGTCTTGTCTTGATTGCAGTACAGGATGTTCAGCCATTGAGTCAGAATATTCAAATTATAGTTCAATACAATACATTTTACAATTACAATCTCAACATCTTCATAGTCACTATTTTGGTTTAGTTATACTATCACACTTTATGAAAATCAATACAGAAAACTATTTCAAATGGTGTTGGTGTGTGGCTCCAGGGCTTAGGACACTATACCGCTTGTTGGAAGGTTACCGGTTCCAATCCCAGGACTGGTAGAGTGATTTCACCATTGACAGCTTGAGGCAGGGCCAGCTCTACCTGTTCATATAGCCTTAAGCAAGGCGTTACCGGGAGGCCTCATACCAACTCAGTGTTTTACACAGAACTATTACTCACAGAATTAGCTCTGTGACTTCGGCGATAGTGTTTTGGCAACTGGAATATATCTCAGACTACTTTCAGTAACTCTAGTTAAATGCACCCCCCCCCCCCCCCCCAGTTGTCCCTAAAAACACTATACCTAAGGTAGGGTGTCTGCATTTCAGACCAAAAGTTTACATGCATCTAGGCTAAAGACTTCCGAAACCAGTGTTTCACAGCTCCACGTCATGTGACCATACCTTACAAGGCAATGCCGCTGAATAATACTAAAGTGTATGTAAACGTTTAACCAGCTGAAAAACTGATATAGTAAATAAAGGTTGAAATTAATTTGTCTCTTAGCTATTATTTTGACTTTGAGAAGAAAGTTATGGCAACATGACGTGTGGAGTTGAGAAACACTGAGTTTGAAAGTATTTCACCTAAAACGTTTGGCCTCTACAGTATATTGTAACAATTAACAGCACAGTAGCACATAAGCAACCAGACCAGGCAATCGGAAGATTTATGCACATCATGTTTATTCTGTTTTAATTTTTTTAGTTTCTTTTGCGACTAGGCATAGAGTGAAGCACTGATTGAAACTGTAACGAGACAATTCTGCATTTAGCCAAACACACACGTTACAGCTACATGCACTGAATTCTTCAGTACAAACCTCCTAGTGGAGTGTGACTTGACAATTATCTAATAGAAATCCGTTATCGAGAAACAACTTCATATCATACTGAGTAACAGGAATCAATAAGTGAGTAGGGTATGGGAATTCATCCTAGAGGACAATATACTGAACCGTAAATTAGTAAAAACAAATGCAATTAAGGATTTCTACCTATTAAGCGTTTCCTTTGTCCTTACATCAAATTTCATGTCACCCACTGAAGACGAGAATCACCGTTTTGCTCTGCTCTCCAGCAAAGCCTTTAATATTAGTTTGCCATTTCTGCTGTATCTTCTTACTCTTGTTATGGATACGTGAACTTCTGCATCATTCGCTGTGCAGGAAGCAAATCTGCTGGGCTTGTGCATAAATGCATTAAAGCGAAACCACAAGAATATTTCGGTTATCAGTATGATGTTACCCAATGCCTGTCATCTGTGTCTTTCTTTGACGTCAACGTTACCAGTATCACTTTGGCCAGCTTCCTGTTTAAAGGTAGCATCCGAGGTCATAACACAAGTCATTCATTTGGTCTTGTATATACATTAAAGATTAAGGAGAAATCCTGGGTGTTGTCGGCATCCAGAACAACATGGGTTGCCTGTGGAAGTTCTTGCAAGCATTTCCTCCTTTTCTCAGCACTAAAAGTCACTCACATCAGTGGCAGACTTGCTTTTGCTTCAGTTTACTGAGAAATATTACAGGGTGTTATAGTCACTCATCAAGTCAATAAATAAAGCCAACAATTCATAACCAAGACATAACCAAGAGAATGAAGCTACAGCTAAACAGTCTATTAAAATGAACAACAAATATAGTTACTATAATGGAAAAAAAAACACCTACCCATGGCTATTAAAAAATCATATATAACAAAGCGATCATCAAAAAAAAAAATAAGGCAGCATTGCAAAGAGCACGTTAACTAGTCACTTAATCAGAAACACACAGTACTTTGAATCATATGACATTCTTCATCTTTTTTTCTTGCAATTATGACAGCACCATAAATTTTTGCAACTCTTAGTCCAAAAAAATCTCCCTCTTCGGACCTCTTATAAATAAGTATTGGTTAAATAATCATATAAATAGTCAAATAAATAAATAAGTATGGCTCTCAAGAAACTGTCACATGAAAGAGACGATTGTCACCCGTCAACAGAGGTCTGACCTATGTTAGATTCTGCAAAATAATAAGAAAATTAAAAGACACCTAGAGAATTAGATCATACTTCTCATGCACAACCATCAGATGATACTTATTTAAAAAAACAGCAAACAAGGACATGTTACATCTGTGAAACAAAAAGTGTCTAAATATTTTCTTGATCCTGCTTTGACTTTGACATCTTCTACTTTGCAATAAATATCAAATGACACTTTTTAATCAGACAAGTGAACGCTTTTTAATGGCAATGAAATATGTATTTAAATATTGACTAATATCTTAAGTGTTACTTGAAAATAATGGAAAAGTACAGGCCAAGATTTTCAAATGTTACCGGCCTGCTTCATAACCAAAGGAAATTTCTCATAGCACAGTTCTGTGGGCATCCTGCATGCAACCACAAATACATCTTCTGTCATTCTGAGCAAGGCGAGTACATAAACGACAGGGCCACCAGTGCCAAGCAGTAATGCATGAGAAATTAAATGTCAGTCACTGCAACAAGAATGACGATTACCATCAAAACTTTTTAACCCGTTAACTTTTGCCATTCTGACATTTACATCAAAAGCAAACCACAGTGGTGGTAAACGTAGCTAAACTAAATTTCAAATATGCAAGAGGCAATGATCATAATCAGAATCTTAAAAAAACATTTTGGTCAATGTCAGAAAATCCAATTTTTTAGTTCTCTGTTCTTGCATTTCTATGAATCAAACAGTTATATAACTTTTGCATAACAGTTGGTAGACCTGGTGAAGGACAATTTTTGAATGTTTAGCCTTTTGGAAAATATTTAATCACTAAATATTACAATAACAAATTTAAAAAGTTTTGACTACACTCAAAGTTTTTAGTGGAAGATGATAACCAAATCGGCACATATGCATCTAACATACTCTTTAGAATGTTGTGTTCTGTGTACTCTGCAGTAAAATCTGGAATAAATTAAATATCATCAAAAATGATATTTATTTTTAGTATGAATGTACTGCCACATACATCACTGATACAACAAAGAGGAAAACACTAAGGAAAACATTAGTTGAACTGTAACCAAAATGTCATCGTATTACTGGATAGCTGGGTACATAGCGAGCGATACAGTGTTCTGTTGGTGATCAGTTCCTAATTATAGCTCCTATTGGTGTACTATCCATCCATCCATCCATCCATCCACCAACTTATCCCAGTCAGGATTATCGCGGAAGCCTGGCACCCATCCCAGACAGCACAGGGCATAAGGCTGGGGTACAGCCTTCAAAGGAAGCCAGTTCATCACAGAATGCAAAAAGATACACACACGCTCATACACTATGGGCAATTTAGAGATTCCAGTTAGCCTCACTGCATGTACTTTGAAGAAGGCGGAGTCCCAGAAAGACACCTGCACAGCAAAGGAAGCACATCTAAACTCACACACAAAGTGGAGACGGGATTCACACCCCCAATGCTAGAGGTGGGAGGTAACCGTGACACCAACCGAGACACCGTGCCACTCACACAGTACACTATGATTTAATTAATATTACCACTTTCGTATAGATTTACCACCTATGATTGGAAGCCACAACATGTGGGGAATGTTATCCACTGTGGAGAGCTGCTGGTTAAGGAACTCTACATTATGATGCCACAAATATCGCCAAGAGGCACAGTAAATCCATGGCTTGTGAGTTACCACATGGTTACATCAGACAAGGCTTGGGATGAAAGCTTTCATACAGAAATTGTGCAACATATTGCTCCAATGTGTAAGCAGCAGTTCAACAGAGAGAGAGATTTTTAGACAGATTATTTCAGGTGACAAACATAGTCAAACAAGTTATCCTTGTTTATTTTCTTACCTACTTGTCTGTCAAGGGTTGAGCAGCCTCTACCCTGTTCTCCTAGTAAACAGTGCAAGATTAAAAGCAAGGGTAACACGCAAAGAAGCTGCGAAGCGACATTCGGGGCCAAGATTATTTCACGACAATGATCCGAAACACCTTCAGTTCGAATCTGAGCCGAGCCATGCTTCTTCGGTAGAAGATTTCCGCAGAAGGGACACGTTTGCCTAGAAACATCTAATACTCGTGGTCATTCCCCTAGCTAGCCACGTGGTTCGAGAAGCCAAAGCATTCATTCGAGCAGAAGTCCGGAGATTACGTCATTATGATACTACAGGTCTACTACAGCAGCAGTCATCTTCACCACACCCAGGCTAAGACGACTACTGTTGGCTTTCCTTTGCCATTTCTGAGAAATATGCTCAAATAGTACCTCTATTGTTAACTTAGATTACAGTTACCACTATGTCTTTATGAACATGTAATAAAATGACAAACCAGTACATTACAAAGTGCTCACGACATTGTTTCACCAAGGTGCAAAGCCAGGGCTGCTGGCTCCTGCTGGAAGTAGGACCGATCCTGAAGAAGGGAAGAAAAAACACACACACACACACACACACACACACAAACACACAAACACACACATTAGGAAGGAAACTGACTTTTCGGTTCCATAAGAAAACAAGCATAGAGTTGGCGTGCCGGGCAGACCCCGAACTCTGATAAAGCACCCTACAAACTTGTCTGCACACCTCCCTGCAGGAACGGAATGCCCGGAATGAAAATGCTTCCACTGAAAATTCAGCGCCGTGAGACACTGGGACGCTATTGTTGAAATGGAGGCATGTCAGATGTACTCGAATCACCTCAAGCGTGTCACCGAACAGCAATTCAGATTTGAACTGGCCAGCGGGCGGTGAGGCTAAGACAGAATAGGTGTGTGTAAAAAGAGACACACCTTCAGTATCATCATCATCCTCATCACCATCATCCCCACGTGCTGAGGAACCAAAGGGCTGGGACTCACTGATCGAGGGTGACTGTGTTCATCAGAGTGCTCGGGTCTCCGCCTCGATCTTGCGCTCTCCGTGGAGCCCGTCGGAGTCGGCGGGTGCCACCGTCTGGCGCACCGCTATCTCTGGGCCGCCGCCGTAGATGTTTAGGAGATACTGCCACGTTCCCTCTGAGATCTGGCCATAGTCTGCCCCTGGGGTCAGGGTGTCAGAAAGCACAGTAATGGGTCTGGCAAGCATTAAAGCTCAAGCCAGCCGGCATGCAGTAGCAGTGAGAAGCTGCCACACGCCTACCAGTACAAAGCTTTATTTATGCTATACCCTGCATTTTACAATAAAGACATCAATTAAAATTAAATTGAACATATATGGAATGATGTATTGTCCAAAAAAGTATTAAGCAAAATAAATTGTTGGGGGGGGGGCTCTGTGTGTCCCTGGGTCAGTGGGTCAGCAGAGTGATCCCACCATTGGGCCCTTGAGCAAGGCCCTTAACACACCAATGGCTCCAGGGACTGGCTGACTCTACTGTCTGCTCTACACCAGTTTCATGAGGTGGCCTCCTGGGATGCTTTTCCAGCCGTCCTGAAGGAGGTCCCACATATATGCTGAGCTCTCATTGGCCACCTTTCCTTCACTCTCTGGTCAAACTCCTCCTGAACCGTGTCTACTCTTTTTAAGTCAGGTGGCCAGGTCATGTGACGTGATGGTGTCACTCTCGTTTGTAGGCGGCTTGGCGTGTCCAACCTTTCGACTGGTACTGTACATACAAACATACATGCACAAACCAGTGGCTCTTTTGTTACATTTAAATACATTTTAATTGCCCAAGTTCAACAAGTCAGCAAGGAGCCCTCACAGATTAAATAACCGTGTGAACACCAACCCCCCACCTCGCTGAAGTTACACAACACCCACCTTGCTTGAGCTGGATATGCCCCCCCTTCATGACGCCGATCTTGCTATTGTCGATTGGCCCCGGAGGCTCTGAGGGAAACACATTTCAGACGCCGTGAACGACCCCGCCAAAGAAAGCTATCGCCAGTCCCCCCACCCAGCTCCCTTGTTCTTATTAAAACCATTCATGTTTGTTTTTTTTTCCCCCATTCACCTTCCAACGCCCATCCTCTTCCCAAACTGACCTCACCACCCCCAACCATCCTGAAATGACTCATTTTTCATTAGTTCTCATCTACTTTGTAGTAGAATTATATTATACTTCACACTTGTTTTCTACTGGACATCATGTATTTTCCTACCTTTATATTCCAATATTCCGGATACCTCTGTTCCTGTTAATGTCCTTATAATTACTGTTTGTATGCTGCCCAGCTTGCACTGCTCCACACTATTAAATTCCTTTATTCTATTGTTTTATTTCTACTTATCTATTTTTCTTAATTTATGATCTTTGTTCTTCTGTGATATCTGCCAAAACATATTCCTACTGCATGCAATAGTACCTGGCCAATAAAGTGAATTCTGACTTTGATGTAATGGTTGGATGTTGGACACAACTGATTTTTTTGTAATACTGCTGGACAACAAAAATTCACCCCTGGGGGGAATCAATACATTTCTACCTCGTCTTATTTTATCTTGTGATGATATTGTCTTAACACTGTTCCAAACCCTGTCACCCTAAAGAGAGAAAATGGGCAAGAGACTTGAATGTTGGAGTCTAGCAGCAGGACGATATGGGCAGACGGCGAAGGATAGCGTTCAGTGCCACGTACCGTTGTCCCTACCCTTCACGAAGCTCTCCCATTCCCGAAACCACTGCATGCTAATGCAGAGGATGACACTGGGAGCCTCCTCCGCTTGGAATTCTTTATTGAGCTATGGATGGAAGGAAGGAAAAAGAAAGAATGAAAGACAGACAAGAATGAAAGTTAGAATGCCACACGATGACGATGATGAAACTGACTTCAACAAACGTCAATTACTCATTTTAAAAAAAAAAAAAAAAAATGTAATTAACCAAACTGGTTTTTAAAACATGCCCTAAAGCTGCCTGCACGTCCCACCCACTGTGCACGAGTGCGTCACCTTGATGAACGTGTCGATCTCCGTCTTCCGCCTCTTGACCAGAGCTTCGATCTCCACCTGGCAGATGGCACACACGTAGAGATGATTGACGGCCGGACCCCCTCCGAACCTGGGGAGAGAGGAGGCCCCTCCATGACCCTCCATAAAGGGATGCTGACTGAGCTGATTCATATGCACAATTAAAACACGGCAAGTGAAATAATCAATCAAGTGTAGAGTAGAACATTCTTTGTTCTGCTTGGTAATATGAAAATCTTCTCAGGCACAAGGCATGTTTACTTTTTTAAAACAATGACACAGATGGGCATAGGAGCTACAGGAGCTAGGCGGAGGGGCGTGCACCTCCCAATATTTAATTTGGCTTCATTCATCCCCCCAATAAATAGACCTTTGTATTTAAAAATATTCATTTGTGCCGGTTGTGCAAACTCTCTTATGCACTTGCACACATAGGCCATTAAACATACTGAGGATATACATATTCATTTCCTTCTACTCAACCCATCCTGTGTTAAAAATACTTTACCACACCTACTAGAATAAGCAGTGAAAATAAGTTTACATGGTGTGCAATCTACAGGGTTTGATCTAAAGCAGCGATCATCGGTGACACGGCAGTCGGCCCAGATAAGTGAGGCTGATGGTCATGAAGATCAGCGGGAGAGAGTAAGATAATAATGATGATTAACATTAACTGATGAGCTTCAGCCAGCATCGAAGTACCTGTTGTAGAGATATTCCCAAACGTTCTGGGGCAGAATGACTACTAGGTCGTCGATGTAGTGGTACTTATTGGGGGGAATTCCTGTTTGAAGAAAGACAAAAGAAGAGGTGATGTAGTAGGTTATAGGCTGAAGTGAAACCTTGAGTATTGGTGGTCAAACCAACTACCACACTCGTATGGCTGGGGGGGGTGGCGCAGGCAGGCACACAGGAAGACAGGAGGCTGGGAGTGTGCAGGAGCCAGCGGCCGGGGACGCCTCTCACCTCCGTGCTGACACAGGAACGTGTGGTTGGTGATGGGGCCGGGCTCAGCAAAGGTGTTAAACTTGTTGAGCCACTCCCTGGAGATGTAGAACTGGAGCAGACTGGGCTCCTTCATGCTGGCCAGGGCCACCACCTTCTGCCTCTCCCTCACCGACTCCTCGCTGCTCTTCCTGGTACACAGGCAGGAGTCGGAGCTCACGTTATCAGCCACCACACCTGCGCATGCTAGCGGCATGTCTTGGCAGTCAGGGGCCAGTTTGCCGTTTCTGGGACCCACTCAAACAGTCACTTCACTTGTTTCGAAACCTAAATAAATAGCCAGCGAGTAGAGTCAGAAGATGGCAGTTGTCGAGTTGGTTAGCAAAACGTGCTGCTTCAAGGAATGTGAGCATTTAGTGTAGTGACTGTTTGTAGAGGGGCCGGTGTGGTGTGAGTGTTGGTAAGCGAGGCCATGTCGGTATACTGGTGCCACGATCAAAGAGCCGATAAAACAAAAAATTAAAAAACAAGAAAAAAAACAGAAGATTTAAATGCATAAATAAAAGCACAAATCACAGTCAGTAAACCGGCATGTACAAATATATGCAATGTGCACAAATGTTCAGCTACATGTGCAAGTTTCAATACTTCTCTGAATCAAATTCCCAAACACAGTCGACCCTGTGCACAGTGACTTTCCCCATCACAGTCTGGATATATTGCAGGGTCAACATAAGAAATGAAATGGGAAATGTTTTGGGGGAGTTTTTGGGAGTTTTGTGAAACACAACACACAGAACGTGCAGCAGCTCCTAAAGGCATAAATCAACGTTGGCTCCTTGTCTGCAGGATGCCAGGTGTGTTGACAGCAGCCTCTGGCGTCGTATCTCACAGTGATCTTTTTATCGCATGTTTCTCATATCTTTCCGCTTCTTTCCGCTCACCAAGGGAACCAAAACATTGTACGTGGTTTTACAGCTGGTGAGGGGCCTGGGTACCTCTTCCCCGCCATGTGAAAGGGTCCACAGTAAATAAAAATCAGTATCATTACACATTAAGTCCAGATGCACCCATTTATGCACAACCACCTGCATGAATCGAACCTTCACCCATCTCCGTATCGGTACCATTTAAGGGCTTTTAAAGAAGGAATCTCACAGAAAATCATGTCATTAGGAAGGCATGCAAAAGAGACAACTGTTAAAAAGCTAGCTTCTTGTGCAAGAGATATTTCACATAGTCTGTATTTGCATGACACAACCCACACACATTCACACAGAAACACCTCTGTTTATTCGCTTGCTTTCAGTAGAGACGCCCCCTACCTGTAGAAGAGAACGTAGGCCTCTGCATTCTGCACCACCGTCTCATGGACCTCAGTCACATACTGGTCGTCAAACTCATACCACTGTCCATTAATAACATTCTGGCAGTAGGCAATGTAATGTCCACCTGGGTAGATAAAAAAGAAAGAAACAGCAGAATTCAGTGTAGCACCAGGAAATCCTGCCCCCTGGTGTTAGACTTGTGTACTTTATGACATTTTCATCATGATATTTGTGTCCAACACTCTCAAGCATCGCTGCCCACAATCACTTTGTCCATCCATTTGTCTTCTAGCTGCTATTCGTGGTGAGTGCCGTGGCGAGTGAAGCCTGGAGCCTATTCCAAGCAACAAAAAGGCACAATCACAAACTGCCAGCACCTCCCCGAACTGCATGTCACTGGACTGCAGGAGCAAACTGGAGTATCAAGAGTTACACCCAACATAAGAATTAGGGAGAAACTAGGATTCAAACCCTCAGCTCTAGACGTGTGAAGCGACAGTGCTGTCCACTCAGCCACCGTGCTACTGTCATATGTATTAAACACATCGGGAACACTTTAGGTGACAGGACACAAATGGTATTATGCAATTACTTATGTATTCATTAACCACAAACTAAGTCTTAGTTACACACTGATCTAATGTTATTTAATCATTAATGAATTGTGATGCATGCTTTATCTCAAGCAATCACTATATTTGTTACATCTATAAATTCTATGAACCTTTGTGAATCACTGAAGGATCTACTGAAGGAAAAAGTCATGAATAACACAAGTGAAATACTGATCTCATGTTTGTTCATCATTAATAAATCGTGGCACATTTTTTATCTCAAGTAGCAACTATGTTTGTTCATGATTTGTACTTTAGTAGTAACTGAGTTATTGCTAAGTATTTGTGCGCCCTCAGGTAATGTGTTACCGATACATCTCATGTGCACACTATTTCATTTTGCAAATTGCTTGGTGCCATACATGAGTCGGCCAGCTAGTACTAGCCAATCACAGGTGCACCGGCCAGCCAAGATGCGCTGACAAATCGGCATCTCCCCGTTAGCTGTTAGACACCACATCACAATCAGCGAGTCGTGCTGATTGGTCCGATCTGGTAGGAGCTGCAAATTTATAATAAAAACAAACAAGCCTTACTTCCTGCAGTGCCATGATGACAAATCACCGAGAGCAGGTCGTAGGTCGTGATCTGTGAGGGGCTATCTTTGGCCAAGAACGGCCGGAGGTCCAGCCCCTCCAGCGGGAAGGACACGTGGCTATTGATCTTGAAGGAATACATGACTTCGTGCCGAAAGCGCTTCAGATGTATACATAAAATCTGAAAGATTCAGCAGAAACACTGCCAGTAAACATGTGCTAACTATCAAAAGCCAACATCAGTTTGCATGACAGCGAGTTCTTCCTCTATGAACCAGAAATAAGAGAAGATCTTCAGAGTGGAAAGGAAACGCTTACTTCAGGAAGGCGCAGCACCTTGCAGTATTTAACCCCATTTCTCAGTCTGGAGGGTCAAATAAGAAATAATCAGAAAGCCTTGCTCATCAAAACGCTGAAACATATCGCCATATATGGAAGGCTGAGACCTTCCGTTGAATACAGTACCTCTTTCTACCATAAGAGGGCAATAGTGATATATATATTTTTATTTCTACTTACTTTTTACATCGTTCACAGCTGTACATGTTGTCACCTACGACAAACAGACATTAGTGTGGCTATGCAGGTTGTGTTCACATATTTCAGCTCAGCATTCTTATGCTGCTGCAGAATTTGTAAAAATACCAGGAGTTCGTTGCTCACCTTTCAGCTCGTCAGCAGCGAAGAAGGCAGCAAGGCAGTCCTCCAGAGTGACCAGAGGCCCCCAGAACCAGCTAGGGATGCAGGACACTACAAACCTGAACACACAATGACGGGTACAGGGTCGGAGAACCGGCCACCAGGTACCACCCCGCAGACCTGACCATGCCTGGAGGCCCAGCTCACCTGCGGATGGAGTCCATGATGTAGGAGATCCAGCCCTGCGAGGCGTAGCTCTCCGTACAGGCGCCGGCCTTGGTGGGTAGGTTCTGGTGGATGGAGGAATGGAGCCTGGCCAGGTCTTCTTTCCCCGGGATGGGCAGAGACAGGTCCTGGAACATCTCCACAGTGGTGGACACCTGGGGAGAGGAAGGCGGGGGAGATGGAACAAGAGACAGATGGAGTGGAGCCACTGGCTGCACAGCAGAGCGCGGAGCAGAGCGCGGAGCAGAGCGCGGAGCAGAGTGCACACTGGCGCACACTGGCGCACACTGGCGCACACTGGCGCACACTGGCGCACACTGGCGCACACTGACCCTGTCGCAGGTGAGACACTGCACCAGGCTGAGGATGGAGCCGTCGAAGATGTCGGAGATCACACTGCGATACCGCGGCTGCTTCTTTTTTTTGGCACCAGGCAAAATCTGGGCTGTGGGGGGAAAATAAACACCACTGATGAAACTGGGCAGGGATGTGAACAGAGCAGGTGGACGACGGGGAGGTCAGGTCCGAACCTTTCTTGAGCGAGAAGCATGCACCTGCGGACCGGAGCGGGCTGGAGCGAGGGGGGCTGCTGGACAGCTTGGGGTGCAGGTCTGGGGGGCTGTGGGTAGGGCTGCAAGGGCGCGAGGCGCTGCAGTGCATCGAGGTCTCATTGTCAGGCTCTGCAACAGAAACAGTCACAAGAGCCCTGAAGCTCCGAAAGATGATGCTGCATCCTGAAGACACAACGTCCAAATGGAGACAGGAGCCAGAGGGAAGACTGGAGACTCATCAACTGGAGACTGAACACCATCAACGTTTACAGCAGCGATGCCCAAAATTACAGACGGCCAGGTTACTTTCAGAACTGCTTAACTGAGGGAGGCAACTTCTCAGATTGAATACACACATCCCCTCACAAATCACAGCGGTTAGGGTCAGATGGGTGACCCTATCTATGGGACTATGGGAGGAAACCAGGACACAGGGAAATTCACATAAACACGGAGAGGACATTTACACACACGGTTGGATTCAAAACCATTTTCTGAAGTGAGGCAACACTACTATGTCAATATTACCTTATCCATAACAATATCATCACTTCTTTTGTAAATAAATATTAATCACTCTAGTTAAACACTCTTAAATCACATAATCCATCCATCCATCCAGCATGCCTACCACATCCGAACAAACCTCTGGCTACAACACCCTAGACTCCAGCTCCTTCTGGGTGATTTCCAGGCTGCCCAAGTGCAATGTGAATACAGACTTGGATAGATGGACTGCTATGAGTTCATCTGGGCTTCCCTGCATCACCCAGCTCCAATATGATGCTTTTGCATCAGCTTTAGCAGAACTGCAACATCACTGTACTATAGTGTTTCTCAGTCCAGTCTTCAGGGACCTCCATACAGGCCACACGCCTGTACCTGACAATCGAGAAGCAACCGAACCATGAGGAACACCTAGTGCCTAGTGCAGATGTGCTGGGAGATGGGAGCGAGCAAAGATGTGGGCTGTCAGGGGTCTCGAGGACTGGATTGGAATGCACTTCTGCAGTGTGTAACATTAATGACCAGTGCAAAGTCCATGCCCTGTAAGAGAATGGTGTTGAAGCATCTCTTCCGGTTCCTCTGGTCACCTACCGGGGGCGCTCTGTGCGTGGTTCAGGCCGGCATTAGCTGGCACATCTTCCTCCGCCGCCTGGGCGTGGGTGGCGTCCTCAGCTGTGGTGTCCACATCGGCGTCCTCGTCCATCTCCCGCGAGCCGCTGTGGAGCGGCGAGCCGGACACCCGGCGCTCCTTCAACCTCTCCTTCTCAGAAATGCTCCCCCCAGGCCCCCCGCGGCCCGCGCACTCATCTTGGATGAGCAGCTCGGCCTCGCCAGGGCCCCTGGCCTCCAGAACCTCGCCTCGGTCGCTGCTGGAGCCCGAGTCGCAGGACAGGAACTCGTCCTCAGAGGGACTGCGGTCCCCATCCCGCCGCTCGTCCCCGTCGCCACTATCCCCGGCCCCAAACTCCATCAGGGGCTCCTTCAGCTCCTCGTGCAGCTGGTCCATCAAGCAGCGCAGAAACTCCTGGGTGTCCTGCAGTGCAAAGTGCGACCATCAGAGGGCAGCAAAGTAGAACACACAGGCTCCTCAGCTTACCGCGGGTTACGCCCATGAACCTGTTGTAAACTAAAAATATGGTAAGATGAATATGATATGACCAGAGCTGTCAGGATTACTCAACAACTCGATTATTAAAAAGCATCCATTTAATTTTTTCTTCTCAATTACTTGGAACTTAAAATATCACCAAAGAACAACTACAGTGCACATACATCTTAAAACAAGATGGGTTTGATGGACTCACCGAGTAATGCAAGGATAGGCATAAATATGCGCCATTTAGCCCTCTCGGATAATAATGAGTATTATTATCATTTTTGCATGTTCATGAAATGCCATGTTGATACTAACATTGCCAATCATGAAAGCTCATCAGGGTGGCATAGTGCTGCACAGAGTAGCATGTTTTTTACAGACTGCCAAAAACTAAATAAGTTTCGCACATATGGCTGAAACCCGATGAAATAGGTCTGAATCGGCACCGATACCGATCCGAATATTGGATTGGTGCATTTCTACTAAAAACAACATTAAATTTAATTTTAGTGCCTCCATATTTGTGACTGAGTGTACACCAATTACATTCTATATTATATTATCGATTACTCGATTACTTGTCTGATTAAATCGGTACATTACCCGATTATTCATATAATGGACAGTGACAGCCCTAGATATGATATGACACACTTTGGCATTTAGTAGACATAATGGACATTATGTAATGTGTTGTTAAACTCTGTGTAAGATTGTTACGCTGCCGATGGCTACAAAGACTGCAAGCGTTGCTGTGTGGATGCTGCCATTAGCCGGCATCAGTAGAAAGTATCCTGCGTCACATTTCTAGCCTGGGAACTGATTCAATGTCAAAACTCAATGCTTGATGACCACTGAATGCGCATCGCTATCACACCATCATAACATCGAAATATCGTAAATCAAACCCTAGCAAAGAGAGGAGCATCTGTATATCATCATAAGCTCTTATTAGATGAGAGAGCAACAAGTCGTGCATATGAGGTCACCTGCAAACATCGCACAGAGCAACCAACACTACCGGCAAATCGCCCTTCAGATGATTAACAGGCTTCAAGGAGATTATACTGTTTTTATATGGTAATGATTTTTAGTCGATCGTAAAACATTCAATCAAAACATTCTTCTGCTGCATTACATTGCATTTGTCACATTTCATTTCTTCCAAAGTAATCAAGCGCGATTCCATGGGGAGATGTAACAGGCCTCGGATGAAACGGCGACAGGATCGCCCCCTGCTGGAGGTGCTCCCTACCTGCTGAGCGTAGCCTCGGAACATGGGGTTTACCAGCTTGATGCCATGGGACAGGCTGGTGGGGACCACGTAACTTGGCCTGTTGGGAGTCAGAGAGACACGCAGTTACATTTCACCCTGACTTTGTTCATTTGGAAAGATTTGCTTGTGTTCTGAAATTATGGGATTTTCATGAATCGACTAAACAGTTCAATGGTCACTCACGCCGCTGCATGTTTTTAAAAATAACAGTTTTGTTAAATGCTGTTTTTTTGGTGCCCAGTGATATATAGACATTAAAACTAACAGCCAGGGTGACAGTAAGCCGACAACACGTGGGAGATCAATGTGTGGGCTTTAGTCAGAAAATTAATAACTGAAAATCAAAAATTAAATACCTTTTCTTGTGCCACAGCTCAGAGATGAGTTTTTGGTAGCTTTTACACAAGGCAGGTTTCTTGTCGGTCCGGACCAGACCACCGCATTCCAGGAAAAACTGGGTGAGTGGTGGACTTTGCAGGGATGGAGAAAAACACAACATCTTCATGAGCCACTAATCAAACCTTCCCATAATACCCTGCGGCCCACTTCAGCATGTTGTCCTCAAATGACCACGGATCTAAATAGCCAGACTGAAGAGCCTAGCTAGGGACAGGGACAGAGGCCAGCTTACCAATTGGAGAGAGCCTGCAGAGCGGCATTCATGTAGCACGAGTTGCCGATGTTCTTCATGCCAGTGAGCCCTTTGCCAGAAAGAAATATGGATAAACTGACAGCCCAATTACATTAATATTTATTTATTTAGCAATTACTTTAGTTCACAGCGTTGTATTGGGGTCAGCCAATACAAAGTGATGCGTTTGGGTCAGCCACCACCCCGGGAGCAACTGGGATTAAGGGCCTTGTACAAGAGCCCAACTCTGCCAGATATGGGATTTAAACTCACAACCATTTGGACATGAGCACAGATCGCTAATCCAGTGAGCTAATCCGCTAGTTGTTCTGCCCCAGACATCATGGCCGGTATGCAGCTGCCCATTACAGTGGCACCAGCAGGCAGGACTGAGGACGTTTTACCTCGAGGTTTTAGCTCATCTTCCTCTGACTCAGACTCTTCCTCGTCAGCCACGGCTATGGGCACAGCTTTTAGTGGGTGGCTTCCTGTCTGCAGCACAGAATCCTGGGAAATTCAAAAGGTGATAAAAAGAAAAAAAAAAAAGAAATGTGTAGCTCTGTCCGAAGCAGCCCGCCCACCACAGATCACAGTATTTTATAATAATCTCATCCTGTGACTCTACAGAGCAAAGTGTAATATGATATAAATTATATATAATAAAGTCATGCAGAGTAATGACTGTTCCAGAACCAATACTGAAATAACAGAGAGTAGGAATGCCGCAGGTGGCAAAGCCAAAAATGCAGCACTGGTGTGACGGAGACTCTGCCAATGTTGGGTGAGGTCATACCTGCTCCAGAGGTTTGCAGGGGTGGCTGCCAGGTGCTGGTAAAACAGGCCTCTGCTCCAAGAAGACCTCCCTCTCGCAGACATAGCACCAGATCCGGAAGGTGGTCAGGTTGACCGTCAGATTGTGCTTTTTCGCCTAAACGACACAAGAACACCGGCAGCATTCAATGTAAAGCAGTGAAAATCACATACATGAACACATCAAATATTTTCTGGGACCGATCTCTTTAAATAAGATAAGAGGAACCCTGTTGATCAAAGGGGGAAATTCCTGTGCATTGAGCAGCAAGGTACGTATGTAATTTTCAGATAAACAAACATAACTGCAAAATAAGACAAAGGGCAACGACAGCACACGTAGTGCAGACAAAGTACACAGTACTTCCTACGAAACATCCTAAAAAGGATATTAAGGAAATAAACAAACATAAATGAAAATAAGTTAATGTGTAGTGTATGTACAATCAAAAAAAAAAAAAAAAAAAAGATCGTACGGGACTTTTTCCAACCACTAAATCTGGAAAGACCTTCACCTGTGATGAAATCAAAAAAACATAGCATAAATTTGAAAAAAATAGATAGGTGTATCTCAAGTTAATTAAGGAAAAAAATCGCAGTACAAAGGGCAGGTAGTGGCAGACTTACCTGTGCATGTAAGGTGCTATGATCTGAATAGGACTCCCCACAGCCAACATACGCACAGTCCTTCTAAATGGAAACAGGGGCGCACACTGCTAAGTATCACGCCGTGACCGCACTGTGTTAATACTGTATTCATCCTTTCCTTACTGATTTAAAAATGCACACGACAATAATAAGGGCAATGCTGATGGATGCAGGAGAAAGAGAATTAGCATTTAAATATCTGTGTTTTCTTCATGAAATATTTATGGGTAATTAATGCATTCAGGAAAAACTTAGATTAACTGAAAGAAACAGATTCCAGATAATGCAGAAAAGCTGCCCATCCTTACCTGCAGACAAGCCCAAAGGTTGGGGCCCACAGCACCGCATGACTGACACGTGCCCTTTAGCGCAACACAGACAAGCAAAGACCACAATTACCTCACAAAATCATTCAAAACAATATACGGTGTGTTTTTTTCATACGTTAAGCTGGCTTTTCATTTGTATTGGAAACTTCATTAAGGTAAGATATTTATTTGCCATTTGAACAAGGTGCATAGGACTTATTTGGTTTTCTTTGGTTTGACTTTGCACTCAATGTGATTTGATTACTCTACCTGCCCTGGGATTCAAACATATGCCTTTTTGGACAGGGGCATTAAAGCATATGAGCGACACACCTCTAGAACTAGTGCTGCATAAACCCTATACACATTTTAAAAACATACTCAGTATTTCCATTGTCGTATATTTCACATTTTGCTGCATCTTTTATTGTTCATATTAACAACAAAGCATTAAAAATACATCTCTAAAATGTTGATTATCTACAGCACATTACTGTGAAGAAGGCAATTAAAACAATAATTGTACATTTAAAAATGTAATAACTGTACATTAAGAAATTAAAACACCCATACCTTTGATTTCTGTAGAAGTTCCTCCTTGGTAACCTCTCCAATGGAGTCTAGATGAGGGCAAAGCTCTGCCTGGTTTGTCATCTTTCTAGCATTTGTTTTACCTGCAGATTAAAAATATCATAGTAATAAAATATAAGAATTGCCATGTACATTTCTGTATATGCAATCTTACAAAATCATACAAGCACTTATGTGACATTTTGGAGAAATTAACCTCAAGTTCATAGATAAACGTTAATTCATAGAGGTTCTCATAATTTAAATATTCTAAAATAAATACATAATCACCACTCTCATTTGTCCTATTTTGAACAAAGTACATATAGAAGTCTTTGGGATGCATATGCTGTACGCTTGCCAAGACCTGTCATGTTGATCTTTACTACGGAAGCCAAAGAAAATGCTGTTTCATGAAAGCATAACACCGCAGAAAGACTACACTGAACACGCCATCTCATACGGAAAAGTATGGGAAATGTATTCCCACCCTTGGTTTACATGTCGTTCCTGAGACTAATCTCGGTTATCATAAAAAGATTACAGTACGAGCAAAGAGCAATGTCGGCGCCAGAGATGCAACAACACACGTAACATTTGGTCGCACAAAATATCACAACGTAGCGTTTACTTAGTCCACATAGGAACTCATACAAATAACCCGCATCACTATGTTGTGCAACGTCATACTTAGAAATAACTTTTAGCCACCTTACTGTTCAGCAACAGAATTATGATAATACCTGTTAACTCCATCTGTCAATATTCAGATACAGTCAAATGACAGCAATTGCAGTCACGACACACCTTGATTAAACGATACGTCGTTACTCTTGGATTTTACCCAGCCTGCATTGAATAAGATAACGCATTCTGCAGATAAACAGGCCCCGTTTTTACTTCTTAACAACTGGGTAGGTGCATTCGCCAGTAAACGGGGATGACACTGCACGCACGTATGCACAGCAAATCCTCAATTCAGAGACGTATTCACCTCCTCCACATAATGCAAAGTCGGTGTTCGGAGATATTCATTTTGACGGGCAGAAATGAGGAAGAGGGACCCAGTTGATGCCACGGAGAGATCCCAGCCCCTGTCCAATTATTTACAACACGGTTTGCGTCAGCTTTGTTGTGTTTCCGGTCCCCGAATAGTCAGTTAGCTGCATTCAGACAGCGGAGCGGCTTCGATTTTGTGATCGTGATACACGATACATCTACGTGAATTATAAAGAAACAAAGATAATTAGAAACGAGGATGGTATTCATATCATGGATAATGATGCTTGCAAGACACTAGTAAATATGATTATGGCCTGCAGACATGTGAACGTTATACTTTAAACAGACATGGAATCCCGTAGCATTTGCTACATCTTCCAAACAAAATGTAATAAGCATGATTTCAGAAAGCTAAAATTTGTAAGAAAATGACACAAGCCAGAAAACAGACAACGGATACGTGAGACAAAACGATTTTATTTGCGGTCCCATACGCATTACAGCACGTCATGTCCGGTTTATGAATAATTCTCAATAGGAACTTCCGCTTAATATACTGAGTATGCGTTGTTGCTGAATCACGTGACAAAGCATCGTCGAGCTAAAACCCCACAAACTATAGATTGTGAAGGAGTTGAGCTTTAAATCCGGAATTGTACCGTAATAATGCCGCCTTCAAAGAATTTCAGGAGAAGGAAAGCCGACTCGGATGACGAGGAGGATGAGGAGATAACTGCCGAAGTCAGGTGGGTAGTTAGCTATCTCGTTAGTTACATGGTTTCTCATAGTTTACTGGATCGTGTTAAAATGTCCGATGGATATACAGTATTTATGTAATTGTGCATTGCTAACTAATTAACCACATTCGGCAAGTGGAAACCAAAATTATTTTGAGGTTAAACGCGAATGTAAACAATGCCACGCTTCTGTTGTATTTCAGGAAGCTATGTTTGCTTCAGGAATGGCTTTTGCCTTATGCGTTGTAATTACATCTTCTCATTTGTATTCCGTATTTCACACAGGTCTAAAGTGGATGAGGTCAAAGAAATTCAGAGTTTACGTAAGAGACAAAGCGGCGTGAGGTAATTTTGTTAAATAAAATAAATGTAGTTAACTCAGCCACCAGCGGAAGAGAAACCCTCGTAAACCTCTGCATATCCATGAACTAATTTAGTTCTAACCTGGTTTATGTATACCAAAAAATAATTTGCTTTTTTTATCAGGATAAAGTCTGTGAAAAATGGCAAGAGCTGAGGTCTGGTCCTTGATATAGAAACTGTAATCAGAGTTAATCCTTATATTTCACACCTCAGGAAAATGGTTCTAAGGAAACCTTGCATGTCATATTACGTTTTTTTTTTGTTACATGTCATAATTTGACAAATTTCTAATTCTTTATTTCAGTATAGTATCATTGCTGGTTGGTGAGAAACTGCCACCAGAAGCTGAGATTGAGGTGGGTTTTGCACAGCTTATTAAAACCCTATCTTGTCCCTTTGCACTACTTATTCTGGTGAAGGTCACGGTGCTTTTTAAACCAGTTTTATGTAAAGCTGCCCAAAAGTTAAACAGATATGCCATAATATGGTGTATCACTAGAAATGATAAATCTGTTATTCCATTTGGCCGTATCCTGTGACCCTGACAAAGATACTAAGAAAGGGCCATCTGACTAACAGACAACTCACACTTATGAATGGGCTGCCATAAAGCCTGATATGTTAAAAATTAAATTAAAAGTTAAATAAAAGAATTAAAGTTGAATACAATGGTTCATAATAACAAATACGTGCTATTTTGTGATGCTCGTGGAAACATTACCCAGCTTCAGCGGTTTGTCGGCTCTAGGTACAGTACAGTGCCAGATATACTTTTAGTATTACTGTATTTTTATTATTGTGTACTGTATTATTATTATTATTATTACAATTGTTCACACTTGCCTACAAACCTGATGACTGTCTCTATAAACAAACAAAAAAAAAACCACATAAAAAAATAGGTTGTTCTTTCTTTTGTTTTTCCAGGATGATCCTTTTAAGCTGAAGACGGGAGGTGTTGTTGATATGAAAAAGGTTAAAGACCGAAACAGAGACATGTAAGAATGGAAATTTCCAAATGGGAACAAACAATATTTTCAATGGATAATTATATTCAGGTAGTGTCACTTGCATTGTATTATTTGTTAGGGGAGCTTAAATGATGTTTGTTTGTGATTGATTCTTCAGGACCCAGGATGAAACTGATCTTAATCTGGGAACGTCTTTTTCTGCCGAGACCAATCGAAGAGATGAAGACGCTGATATGTATGTCTTTAATTTTGTGGCTTGTACCCCCTTTAAACTTGGAGGAAACTTTATATTTTTTAAAATGATATTTAACCACAGTGTAACACATTTTTTTTATACTCCATCATTATCTGTATGATTTGAGACTGTTTGGTTCGAATTTTATGTATATTTCTGCATAAAAGTTAAAGCTAATTATTTTGCTAATATAATTCTGAAGGAAATATTTATTCAGATTTATCTTATTACTGCAGTTGCTGGTAACAATTTTGTTGTGACTGAAACAGAGTGCAAGAATGGAGATTTTAAACTTTGATTCAAATCTCTAACATGGTAAAATCTGCATATCATCCTGTCTCGAATTGATTTATTCAACATGCTAATTATATTAGGAAGGTTACGACTGCAGTTATTGTGCTAAAATTATTTCAGCAATTCTAAGACACAGCATGGTAATTTCTTGTTTTCTGCAGATTCTTACTCTGCCATTATGTTTTTCTGCCAGGATGAAATACATCGAGACGGAGCTAAAGAAAAAGAAAGGGATGATAGAAACAGAGGAGCAAAAAGTCAAAGCCAAGAATGCAGAAGACCTGCTTTACGAGCTGCCAGAGAGCATCCGCGTGGCCTCTGCCAAGAAGACGGAGGAGATGCTCTCCAACCAGATGCTGAGCGGAATCCCAGAGGTGGACTTGGGCATAGAGTGAGTTTGATGAAACGTAAAGCGCCACATTCAGCATGTTTATGTTTATGTAGACGTTACGGTGACTGGAAATGAGCTCATATTGAATCATTGTGTAATAGTTGACAGCTTATTTCTTTTAACCCTTTTAAGCGCCAAGATAAAAAACATCATCTACACAGAGGAAGCTAAAGCTAGGCTCATAGCCGAACAGAGGAACAAAAAGAAAGACAGCGGCACCTCTTTCGTGCCCACCAACATCGCAGTCAATTACGTCCAGCACAACCGCTGTAAGTAAGAGTCACACAGAGTAATGAGTGAAATGTTGTATTGCGGCCGTGTCGTGTGAATTTATGCTAGTTGATTTGTGCACACTTATCCATGGGCTCACTTTACACCCGTGATCGTAGTTTACCATGAGGACGTTAATGCACCAGCGAGACGACATCGCGAGGAGCCCAAGGCGCGGCCTCTCCGTGTGGGAGACACTGAAAAGCCTGAAGCAGAGAGTAAGTCCCGCATGACCCGCGAGCACCTGGCAGTTGTGCTGTGCCTCTGTAGCCGGCCGGGGGTCATGCTGAGAATGACATGGTGCTTGATTCCCACAGAGACACCCCCGAACCGAAAGAGGCCAGCCAATGAAAAGGCTACTGATGATTACCACTACGAAAAGTTTAAGAAGATGAATCGCAGATATTAAAAGCAGATTTATATCCCAGTTTTATTATCCTCTTTTTGTTGTCCAGTTTTCATCTGTTTTGTTTGTATTTATTTACCTGTATTTGATTTCATTTGATTTAAAAAAAAAAATTTAAAAATTCCAGTTTGAGGAAATGTTTTTTGTTTGTTTTGTTAGTTAAGATAGGGCTGTTAATGGCAAATGTTAAATTCTGCAAAATCAGGTGATGGATGTTTTTAGACAGCAAGAGACTAAACATTTGTGATGCTGTTTATTTTAAGCTGTTGTCATACAGTCATAAGAAACTCATTAACATAAAAGATTCATGGGATGGTTCAAATAAGAGCTACTGCTTATGGTGACAATGACTGAATACATTATAAATGTGGGATGGATCCTCTTGTAAGAGGAATAGCATAGAACTGTATCAAACCTCGTGAACCTTGTCGCTGCCTTGCTATAATGTCCAAGATCCCAGTCACCTCCTTTCACATATTGCTGTTACATCTAAAAAAATCACAAATTGTATCTTGTGAAAATATCATGCATACTCTGATAATGTTAATTTTTCCAATAGAAAACAAGTTTATTTTAGCCACAGCTCTGACCAGGATAGGTGAATGGTTGGGTCATTGAATATATTTCTAAAAGGCATTCTATTGCATTCTGTTCTGTTCTCTAAGATGCAGTGTATTGTTATACTATTACCTAGTGTAAAATACCTCAGTCTTTGCTTTTTATGTTGAGTCTATCAGGTAAAAACTGTATCTCATATATGATCATCTACACTTTAAACCAAGCATTAATCATATGCTAAGAATATGCTGTCTAATGTCTGCAGAGTACACATTTATACGAAGAGAAAGCCATTCTAGGTTATGGAGACAAGTAGCACAGAACGTGTAATAGAGTATTGGTTATTACAATATGTTATATACAGTATGTGTAAATATATCATTTAGTTTACCTTTAAAAAAATCCCCTGTATGCTTAGGAATCTGTTTAATTTATGAAAGTCTATAGGAAATCCTGGTAAGTACCCTTCTTCAAGCATCATTTCAGTGTTAATTTACCTTAAGTTAATTTACATTTACTAAGCTAAACTTAAAGGCTAGCTTTGCATTGCTCAGAAAGTCCTAAAAGAATTTACAAATATTAGTGAGATTGAAAAGAACATTCTGAGCCATGTGTTTTGTAAGATACTTATTTTGTATTTCTAAAAACACTGCTATTAGAGACAACCATTTCCTTAATAGTATTTTTTTCAGTTATTGCATTTTTTTACATTGATTGTGCCCCTGTTGATTCACTGTCGCCCTGACAACACACTCATTATGAGTCTTGTAGTAACTCTTGATTGCCATAGTCATGAATAATTTCTTTCCAGAAACTTTATTGAAGTTTATTTTTCCTTGTGCCATTATTGATTTGCCGGATGTAAAGTTAAACATATTTCCACTAATAAATACTTTTTAAAAGTTCTCTGATTCATGACAAATTTTACTTTAGCTTCTTAATTCATACATTTCCAAGACGCCTGGAAACTGAAGATTATTTTAGGTATGGCACTTTTATTAATTAACTATTGTTTATACAAATGGAAACGACCATAGCATACAAACCCAACTTACAAAACAAAACAAATTCAAGTACAAAGTAACAACAGCTCAAAATAATACAAAATCCATTTTTATAAAGTCAATCCTGAAACCAAAAACACAAAAAATTCACTTTTAAATATACAGTGTTAAGCCCAGATAAGGTGAAACCCACAGATGAGAACGTTACCATAACAGTCAAAGTTCTTCAAAGAGCAAATGGTCATATTGTGTACAGTATGCAAATAAAATGCCACAAAAGGTCTAGTTTGTTCAGCTACATTACTACTTTGTGTGTTGGCTACATCCTGACTTAATAACATCAAAACGAATCATCAAAATATCCTGAGATGGAATGTGCAAGAACTAAGAGGTTCACTGCTGTTTGGCATTAGTCTAAACAACTCACTACTCAACATCTCTCTCCTAGATCTGTTTACACTGAAACAAACGTCAACTACAGAAATACAAAAATCACTATGTTCACCAAGGTGAACTTGGCTCAGCCTTGTGGACAACAGCTACCTGGGTCAGTTTTCAATGGGACGCCGGAAGATGCTCCTGGGTCTCTTGTTCCAGAATGCAAAATTTAATGGAAACACATACCTGCCGTCATTAAAGGTTTAATGCTAACATTTGGGCCAAAAACAATGTCATGGACTCAAGGCGAGAGATCCGCTGCCACGCATTAGGGGTGTTCGGCTGCGTTAGTGCTGTGCCCATTGAGGTTTCCTGGGGTGGACTCCTGCGAGACTGGGCCGGCGATATCCTCCATGCCATCAGCAGAGGTGCCTGTGGAGGTGCCAGGGGAGGCACAGCTGTCCCGCCGATGGAAGGCTTCACATAAGGGCAGGTCGGCACCGTCCCACAGACTGTAGCTTTCCAGAACAAAAACCCAGGTACAGAATCAGCATGGGGGGAGGGGGTGCTTGGGCACACGAAACACACACACGCAGATCCACCTGAGAAGATGGATACGGGTCACACCAACAGACACATGCATACGAAGCAGGGAGAGAGCGCACGAAACAAGAGCTGCCCTTAGAAATATCAAGATAAAAAGTGTCCCGGCCACAGAGTTAACTGTATTTCCATTACAAGTGGTATAATATTCCTTTTTGAACAGAATGTGGCATCTTTCACATGTTCCTTCTACAGTGGTGCAATACTTATGATATTTACATGTAGTTTTTGTTATTAGCAGAGGGTGAAAAACTGGAAGGACTGACGTATAACAGGGGCATTATCAAATTTAAGCCAATCTGCAAGTGCTAAATGTTCCTTTGGGTAACAGTTCAATGCTACATAAACCAAAGGGAGATGCTGAAAATGTACAAGAGAGAGACTTAAAAACTCAAAAGCCTGTGGAAAAAAAGGTGCCAAGAATTAGCTGGAGGATTTCTGACAAGGAAAAAAAGACAATAAAACTTCTCATTCTACTTTATTTCACTCCTAAAATGTGAGTGGTGCTATTTATAGCTGATACAAACAAGACATTAATCTGTATTAAATATAAACCATCTACTTCGATAAACTTTAAGTACAAGTAATTTTTTAAATGATCCGTTGTATAATGATGAGTTACTTTACAGCAGACAAAAACTGACATTCTCATAACATACTGAGAATGCACTAAACAAGAAAATTATATAGTCAAATTTATGTTGCCAAAATCCACATGGAAAAAACATCCAGTCAAAGAATTATGTTTGAACTAAAAATGGAATGAAACAGATCAGAGCATAATGGCAAATCAATTTAATACTTAGCCAAAAGGTTCTTTACCTTTAATTAATAATTTTCCCCATGGGGATCAAAAAAGTATTGATTACCTTAAATCTTTGAAAGGAAATAAATCTAAGACAAAATTTTTTGAATAAAAAAACTTTACAGTAAAAATACGATGTAGTTATATGCTACATTAAAATTCACTTTACTTTTCAATTAAAAAATGTCTTAAAATGGAATTTAATCAACTTTTCTATTAAATGGCAATATCAAATTGATTTACCATTTAGTTGCAAACTAAGAGCTACCAAAGAACACTTTCCCCTTTTCTCCAGTACAATGAGTATAAAGTGTAAAAAATTATAAATATGAATTTTGAAGGTGCAATTCCTTTATACATAAGATTCAGCTGCAAGACCAAAGCTTTCGAGTGTTATTTTATATTTCCAGGTAGTATAAGGATTATAATTCAGGTCTACACAAAAATCAGAGTTTAAACTAAAACATTCTGATAAACATAAGTGACTTGCAAGTGTATGGCTTTGTTTTCATACTGCATTTCTGAAACTTTGCTTTACTTTGTAACTTTGGCTTACATGCCTTGAGCACAATTTTACAAAGGCAAAAATTAAATATCTGGAGGTGAGTTCATTCTTTTTCTTGACTGATGGAGAAGCTGCATGTTTGAACATGCAGAAATACAAAAGTAGGTATAAACTAACAGTTCGGTTGATTTACGTATAAAATTGTTTAGAAGTGCTCACAGAAAATGAGAAATCCTACTTCAAAACACTGGCCTTGTCAACTATAACGTGAGCAAGGCACATTTTTTCAAGTTTCAATACAAATGGGAGGCTTTCCAAAGCATTTAAGACTCAGTGAATTCCCTTAATCTCATTTGACTTGGTGCTGTGGAAGGCATTTATTTACACAACAACAACTGTGATATAAGCCTGTCTTGTTTCAACTCTTGATCAAGGTTCTTAAAACATGCCCGCCGTGGGCTTTCTTCAAATGGCCTATTTATATTATATTTTATACATTCTTTAAAAGGCACAAGGGGCATAGATATAGCCAAGGGCGGTAATAGGTATATACTCTGACTATGAGCCTATTTGTACCTGGATGAGTAATATTCTTCCTCTAGCTCGTACAGGTCAATTGCAATCTCATCACGCAGGGCGGTGAGTTTCTTATCGCACTCTTCCTGCAGGGTGCGCAGCTGCTGGTTACGCTGGCTAATGGCCTCATTCACTGAAGGGAAGTCGTTCAGGATCAGGAATTGTTTCAGGTCTGACACCAGCTTCATCAGTGACTCCCCTGCACGTACCTGTGCAAGCATATTTAAAAATAATAATCATCAACATCCACTACAGCATCTATGGTAAAACTATACGGCACTGTCAACGAAATTATTAAAGTTACTGAGCACCTAATGAACTGAAGACCTTGCAGAGGAAGGATATTCTGGATCTAGAAATCCAACAGATTTTTGGAATGATCAGGAGGCTTGGTTATTGAGCAGACAAATCCTAAAATGAAAAGAACCTAAACACAAGATTAGGCTAAATGAACCAAACTAAAAATCCCAAATCTTCTAATATCATACCAGTTCAAACAGCTTAGCATTTACGATCACTCACAATATTTGCTGCTCTAACATGCATCTCATAATGGTCCTGTTCTCCCTGCGTTGCCCTGGAAACCTGGGTTTCGTCCTCCACCTGAAATTTTGAACAAACATTTTACAAGAATATGCATTTATTTGATAAAGCTTTAACTTAGCCGTCTTTTACAACACCCACCTTTGCAGTTTTGATGATCTCTGTAAAATTATCTAGAATGGACCTTATGTCATCCTTCAGCCTCTTGTTGTAGGACTGAAGGAGAGTTTCCTTGCTTTGCGGGAGGACTCTTTGCGTGGACATCTTCAGTAGCTACGATACTGTAAAAAAAATCTCAGATAAGTTAATAAATAAGGAGGCGGTTGGTAAAGCACCAAGTTCTCATAAAGCAAGCATCCTTCACAAAGCAGAAAGCTGCTACCTTAGACTAAGCATCAGATACCACTGCACACATAATTAAACCGTAATACCTGCAGCTAGTGTGTAACATACTAAATGTAGTGTTAATTTATCAATTTGTTTCAGAATGATCATAAAAAGGCACAACGTACCTTTCAATTTACACAAATCCATACGGACATAAACTTGAGACAGTACATTCCCGAAGCGTAGGGAAAATTGTCGGTACCGGAACTGCCCACAATGCCGCAGAGCTCCTTCCTTTGACGTAGCGGATGTTGTCAGTACTTAAATTACCCACAATGCTTTCTCCTTCCTTTTCGTCTGATCTAAAATGGTGAGTGTGTGTGTTTTTACCATAGGGCGAAAGACTTGGCTTTCAATCTCTGAACATCCAGTTTATGCAACTTTAAAGATTCAGGAATATCATCATAGCGCGCGGGGAATGCATTGTGCTTAATGTTACAATAAATATTATTTAGAAAGTTTTCGGACAAAGTCGTTAAATACACTGCTCAGCTCAAGTCAAACATGAACTGTAACTGTACTTTGATAACATGTTTCGTATTCAGAAGAATAAATGCTGTATTTTAAATAAAGTGCGTTGCAGTCTCGCCTTTCTTTAAAAATGCAAAAGTTGTACGTGAAGTTGTTGGTTACAGCCCACCTAATGGTTTAGCGCATCTTCGGGCTGCTTAGACGGACGCGGGACTGAGGCGGACGCACGTTGTCACATGTCTCGTTTTTACCTTTTTTGTTAGACTGCGTGTTCAAATTACGATATTAGCGTTGGACTTCAGTATAATGCTTAATTTCCGGTTAATGGGTTTTTTAGTTGAATGGCTGCTGCGATGATGCCTTGAATTTCTTCACCTGAATGCACTGTGTGGAGTAAAAACGAGCTTTTTAACACTGAGCTTCGGCCAAGCTTGTAACGGCGTGGATTCGTCTCTTTTTCATATGCGATTGAGAGAATAACTGCGTATTCTTTACGTCTTTGCAGCCGAAGGGGAAGAAGGCTAAGGGGAAGAAGGTGGCCCCGGCCCCTTCGGTGGCCAAAAAGCCAGAAGTAAAGAAGGTGGTCAACCCCTTGTTTGAAAAGAGGCCCAAGAACTTTGGCATTGGTAAGTAACGTGTGGCGTTAGTTTGGCACAATTTTTTTTTTCTGGCTCTTCCTTGCTTAAGAGTACAAAGCATTGAAGACTGTGCAGATGATGTAAAGAATATTTGCTATCTTATCTGTTGTGCTGACAACCAATCACCAAGATCGCTGATGCACATTTGTGCGGAGTGACTTTAAGATGCATTTTACACTAATTTGATCACTAGTAGGGTACATGTGGTCTTCCTAGGTCAGGAT
Organism: Paramormyrops kingsleyae; assembly: GCF_048594095.1. Lineage (NCBI taxonomy): Eukaryota > Metazoa > Chordata > Actinopteri > Osteoglossiformes > Mormyridae > Paramormyrops > Paramormyrops kingsleyae. The sequence goes on from NC_132803.1 coordinate 22,826,763, forward strand.
ATTCAGCCCAAGCGTGACCTGACACGCTTCGTGAAATGGCCCCGTTACATCAGACTGCAGCGACAGCGTGCAATTTTGTACAAGCGTCTGAAGGTGCCACCTTCAATCAACCAGTTCACCCAGGCCCTGGATCGCCAGACGGGTAAGAGCACTTTTGGAGTATCATGATACTAGGATGTCTTCCATTTGTGATCATGTTGTCTAGACACTGTCTTGCATTTGTTGTTGGTGGATGCTATGTGGATTCTGCATTGAATGTTACAGTAGATGGGTAACCTGGCTTCTGCTCTTTCAGCAACACAACTTTTCAAGCTGGCCCACAAGTACAGGCCTGAGACTAAGCAGGAGAAGAAGCGTAGGCTGGTGGCCCGGGCTGAACAGAAGGCTGCTGGAAAAGGAGATGCCCCAACTAAACGACCACCTGTTCTGCGTGCTGGTAGGTTGGCATGACCTGGCATGGAGGGCCTACTTCTGTAGCTCTGTGGTTAATGTTTTTTTTTTTTTTACCTACTATCTAGTATGCCCGAATAATCTTGGGCTTGAATTGGTCACATTTCATTTGCTTTGATGACCAGTTCCTAATCAGGCTGAACAGTCTCACCCAAAGGTACTTTTCAGGTATTATGGTAAAGTGCTCAGCCTGAGAACATGCTTAAAAAGTTGCTGGATGTTTCAGGTGTGAATACTGTTACCACTCTGGTGGAGAGCAAGAAGGCTCAGTTGGTCGTCATCGCCCATGACGTGGACCCTATTGAGGTATGGCATTTTACTGACCATTTCACTGTCTTGCTATGTGTTATACTGGAATTGAATATTTGAACGAAGGGGCACATGACAGAGTTAAAAAAAAAAATATATGCCGTACAACAGTTGCCACCTGATTTGAGGACAACCTACATTCTGGGCAGTTTTCAAGCACAAATTTTAGCTAAATTTAATGGATCTTTGTTTTCTCAAAGATTGCCGGTCTTAGCTGAAACATGCAAATTGTAGGCTTCATTCAGTTCTTCCTTTGTCATTGTGCAAATGAAAGTGTTAAAACCTCTGCTGAAGAGAAGCAACTTTGTACATCAAACTAGTGACTGAGTAACGTGAGCGTGTTTGGGCAACAGTTATGTTAATCTTTTCAACAAATACCTCTACAGCTGGTCGTTTTTCTTCCTGCACTATGCCGGAAGATGGGAGTCCCCTACTGCATAGTCAAGGGCAAGGCAAGGATTGGTCGTTTGGTTCACAGGAAGACCTGCACTTCTGTGGCCTTTACACAGATCAATCCGTAAGTAAAGTGCTTTAGATACTAGTTGCTAAGAAGAATGCACATTTTATTTTTGGGGCTTTTTGCCATGATGTCTGAATTTCTTCACCTGAACAACCATGTTGTTTCAAATGAGCTTTTTAACCCTGAGCAAAAGGTCCAAGCTCACGGCACCAGTTAGGACGCTTGTGTTATCAGCCATGTTGACTTTGCTGTTCTATTACAGTGAGGACAAAGGAGCTCTTGCCAAGCTGGTTGAAGCCATCAAGACAAACTACAATGATCGATACGAGGAGGTAAGACCCTTACCAGCTGGTTAAATAGTGAGTCAGGAATTAAATATGCCACAGCTTAGCCAGCCGTGCGGTCAGGATCAGGTTTGTGAAGTGAATGCCATGAAAGTGAGACTTGACTCGCTGTACACAACAGGTTTAATTTGAAATTGCTAATATCAGACTAATTCTCAGTTGAACAAACCTTTTGCAATGATGTCAGAATTTCTTCACCTGAAAAACCATGTTGTTTCAAATGAGCTTTTTAACCCTGAGCAGAAGGTTTAAGATCTGAGATACCACTGACCTATTAATGAACTTTTATTTTGATGTTCTGTAAATTGTACTGGCAAGTCCAAGCTATTCAGACTTAATGTTGGAGAAATGCAAGAGCAACCCTGCACGATGTTCACAAGGTTTCGATGGTCTGGACCCCCTTTTTGCAATCCTGATGTTAAACTTCTCTCGTCAGATCCGTCGTCACTGGGGAGGTGGCATCATGGGCCCCAAGTCAACGGCTCGTATTGCCAAGCTGGAAAAGGCGAAGGCCAAGGAACTGGCCACAAAACTGGGCTAAATACACAATGTCCCCCTCTTCATTGTGTATATAATAAAGTGGAAAAATCAAAGGCTTGCACTGGGTGGACCTTTATTTGTGGCCTTCATGCACATCACATAGATCAATGCATGTAAGTGCCCCAGTGACTTAGCATGTCGTGTTATGGGCTCCAAGTTGGTTGCATCCTTTTTATCATGGCTGACTGCAGGTGCCTGCTGTCTAGCACTGTACTGTGCAGTATGACATGATAGTGGCAAGTAGGCAGGTGTTCCTGATATGAGCCCCTAAATGAATTTTTTTCTGCAGTAGGTCAGCATATGCATCATGGCTTTAACAGCCCCAGTTACAATTTCAGTAAATAAGTAAAGTGATTGCTGCTAATTTGTAGCAAACATACCTACTATGTCCATAAAAAGTAGAAACCATTAAAGTGGAGGATGGTCCAAATTCAAAGCAAGATTGTTTAATTGACAGTTCACACATACTAGTTTCTAGCAATAAGGAATAGATTTAAAGAATTGTAGTCCCTTTTAGTTCTCAAAACAAGACAACTATCCATTCAAGTAGTGAGAAGAGGACTGTGCCTTCGTGGCCTGAAGCACAGACCTAGGGGGAACTTGCAAATTAAATCTAGGACCTCAGGTGTTAGAGAGGCACCCGCTTGATGAACTTGGTGTACCACATGTACGAAGTGACCAAACAAAGGCCATACCTGTTAAGGAAAGGAAGAAACATGGCGTTTGTGAAACTGAAGTAATGCAAACAAACTAAAACAAAGAATTCCAGGCTCACCATGTTACTATGTACTGCATGTGCTCATTCCTGAGGGAGACGCGCGTCTGCCCCCCAATGGGCCCTCCGGGAATTGTGCTGGCTAAAGAAATAATATTTGTTACTCTATCTGCTCGATTCAAGGTTGAATTGAAAGATCAGGGAGAGAAAAACTTGCTTACCGAGCTCAGCATCAATGAAAATGGGTTCTGCACCGGTGACCTTGGTCATTGCTTCCAAATCGCGAAAGTGCCATCGGTTCCCCTCAATGTTGTTATTTGGCACAAAAGGCTTACGCTGTTCTGTTAACCTCACCACCCCAACCAGGTCCACTTCATCTTCCACCTAAAAGACAAGTGTGGGACCTGCTAAAGACCACAGAAGCGGAATGCTAACAGATGCAGCTGTGGTACCACATCTAAATTCTTTTTACCTGTCCTTTCATTCTTGTTTCTGGTTTAATCTTCTTCTTTGGAACATAACCTCTGTTGACCAGAATTGTAATCCTGTAAAATTACAGAAAAAATGTTAAATCATCTGATCATGCTCTAATTATTCACAGTGACAAAATATGTCGAGTGCCTTTGTCATTGCAAATATATAAACCAATATAATAGATGGGATAATGAATATATAGAGGTATTTGGTACAATATAATTTAGAACAAATAGCTTTCTCTATTTAAAATATTTTACATATATTGTGCACATGGATATCAAACATGGGGCTTCCCCTTGTCTCAGGCCCCATGTCTGCTGGGATATGCTCCTAACAAATCACTACCTAGCTCTGGATACGAGGCAGATGGATGGATGGACAGATGTAATGAGCACGCTCAGAGCTCATACCCCAGTTCTGTGCAGTGGAAAGGAGTGATGACATTGGCGCCCGATTCGCCACTGGATGTCAGCCTCCCCGCTTCTCTGGCTTCACGTTCTGGGTCGACCGGCGACCTCGGCATGATGTAAAGCTCCTTCGAGTGGTCAAAGCGCCCACGCACTTTAACACGCCGGTACTCTAGTTTGCTCAGTTCAATTTGACTGAAACAATGATCACAAAAATGCAATATAAAATCAAACCCACAGGCTGAAATGTCCAAAAATGACAGCAACCATATCTGCATATACACTGCTATCTTGTTACATAGTGTCAAATTTCTATACTGGTCCTGAAGGTTGTTTGCTATATGGTTGCTTTCATATGGCTACACTCTTAAAACACACTTAGATGCTAATAAGCAAAAATGGAAGATCTGACAATCTAGAAGTTATTCTTTTGGATGATTATTATTTTGTATGTGTAACAAAATGTCTTGTTTATGTACTGCTTCATTAGTATGTCTCAGTTTGCCTAATTAATTCCAGGGCTAAATACCACTCTCTTAATATGTCACTATTAAACACGATTTATATTATTGTAAGGGCTATAATCATTTTCAGTTTGGTATCTTATGTTTCTGAAGCAACTAGCTGGTCAAAGTTCAATGGCTCTTACTCAGTTGGGAGGTCAATAGGCTCAGCAGTGGTCAGACGTCTCAGGTCTTCAATCAACTGTAATTTCCATTCCCTACGTCTCACCTACATTAACACAGAAACTGGTTTCACACAGATATAACTTAACATGTAATAACTAAAGCTGATCCATAGCCTTGCTACAAAAGAACATTGCAAAAACATTAAAAATCTGGTTAATTTGCCAGTATAAAGTTTATTTGTGATTATCTATCTGTGATGACTCTTTTCCACCTTACAGCTATAGAGATTGCATACCTGCCAAGTCCCAAGGCCAAATGTGGTGACAGGAATGAGCAACAGAAACCATTTCAGAAACGAATCTTCTATTTTTTCTGTCTCAGCTGCTGAAGAATTTGACTGTCGGGCGCAGTTGATATTCTTCCCTGAACAAAGAAATGTATGACTGACCGTTAAGAGGGATTTAGAAAAGGCCGCTTCAAGTAATCACAGAGTTATTTGACAGGGAAATTATGTCTGCTGCGGTAAGGGAGTTTGATGCTACTTGCAGAGGTTACATCTTTCTGTTAAGGTCAAACGGGCAAACACAGGTTTGGTATGCAAGGACGTAATATTTTATAGAAGCTACACAGAACAGAAGATACACAAAACGGATGAGGAGACCAATATCACGCCATGGTCAGACCGAAGAAACTACACAGATAATAGTTACTTACTGCTTAAAAGTTTCAAATGAACCCTCTGCCCAAAAAGACTCCTCTTGCTGAGATGAACAAGGTTGGCCTTTTAAAACAGTAATGTGCAATATTTAAAATCGCTATCTAGATATAAAGCATTATAAGAAGTTGTAAAATGCACTAAAATCAGAGGACTTGATTTTGAAATTGAGTGTCCGGGCGCGTGAATCAATGTTAATCGTATTTAAACATCATTTGCACTTTTATAAGTGGAAAGCAGTTTGACACTTACATTGCTGCGTAAAACCTTCAAGAAGTTACCGGAATACCTCTGCATAAACTTCACAGTGACACTCATCCTGATAGAAATTATATTTACATACGCACACGATCCTCGTAAATTGCTACAACAACCAGTACAATTATCTTGCTATATTGGTAGTTTGCTCAATATATTGTAGCTTGTATTTGACGGCTCTACTACTACTACTGGCTTTCGTTTTACAGTGCGCATGCGTAATATTGTGTCGTCACACTATAGGCTTACGAATCGATTACTGCTTGGTGATCGTTAGTTGTAAGATGTAATAGTCTTTTTGTCCATTTTACGAGAATTGGAGAAATGGTTTAGCTTGATTTTACTCTGTACTGTTTTTTTTATAAATTGAGAAATGCTTCAAATTAGGAGTCTAGTTTCCCCTTGAATGACAACTGTAACTCTATTGCTTCTGCCTTGCCATGTGGGAAATGTGTCTTGCAGTCGCAAAGGCGTGCTGTTCGCAGTTTGCGTCCCTGTCGTCTGCTGTTGTTGTGTTGTAAGTTGACGTTTTGATTCAGTTTCGTAAGTTTCTTTTTGTTTTCCTCCAGAAATGTTGTATCATTTAAAGATGTTTGAATTGTAAAGTGTACAGTAACTGTGCATTTTACAATTATCGTGTAAATACTGATAATTCCTAATTGCTATTATGTTTTGTTATACGAATATTTGTTAGAATTATGATAGTACCACCTCAACCAACGGATGAACCAACTGAAACAATAACGTTGTTCTATGTTTGTTTTAGGTCTCCTTTTTCATGGCGAGTCTAGCTTCCAAGGACGTCTATTTTCAGAAATTGGCCAGTAAAGTCTGTGTTTCCCAGAAAAAAGCACCACGGGAAAGGCCCTTCGGTAACGGAGCTGTTGTTCACCCATTCTCTCTTTGTATTTGGTTTTATTTATAAGTAACTTGGTAATGTGATAGGATTTGTTTTATTATTTAAATTTGACATACCTGAAGTCTGAAAGTGAACCTGTGTTGTACTTTTTAGTTCCATTTTGCAATGGAGCTAACGCAGGGCCAGCAAAGAAAAAGAAGCAGAAAAGCAAGCAAAATCAAACTGGAGGGAAAATGTGCAACGCTGAGCCACAAGCAAAGATAAAACACAAGAGTACCACCCGGCCAAAAGAGACGGAAGCCTCTTCTGCAGATCAGAATGCGTCAAAAGAGAATATCAATGACAAATCAGCTGTCAGAAAAGGTCTGTGTAAAAAATAAAATAAAAACGTTTTTGGTCATTTTAATAGTTAATAAAGGTATACACATATCTGTTTCTTGTGTGCAAAAGTGTATAGTAACAAATTACAATGCAGTTTTTAACCATCAATTTGAAAAACCATTATACAAAAAAGGATCTTTTGTTTGGTTAAATAGCTTGTTTCACCATTTATAACCATACATGTCACTTCTATCATTTTGTAAAGTAATGCACATATATGAAGCTAATTTTGTCATTTCATTCTGACTTGTTTTATTAGAGGAGGTGGGTGATTCCAGAGACTTTTCTGCCGTTGACATTTTGCGTCAGAAGCTACATGAGAAGATTGAAAAGTCTCATGGCCATGTAAGTATCTGCAGAAAGTTATGTTCTTACCTAAACAGCTGATTTTATATGTGTATTAACATTTGACTTGTCATTTTTCCTCCATGTGTTTACAACCTTGTAATATTTAAACCAGGGATGTCAAACTCAAGTCCTGGAAGGCTGGAGCCCTGTGTAGCTTAGCTCTTTCCCTGTTCCACCACAAATGATTTAGCTTATGAGCTCTGTGGCAATTAGCACAAGGAGTTGAATCAGGTATGTTAAATGAGGGTAAACCAAAAACTGTGCAGGGCTCCGGCCCTCCAGGACTGGAGTTTGACACCCCTGATTTAAACCATTCAAATATTTTGTCATCATTGTGTCCCCTGGATAGTGCTGTAGCGTGTTCATCAGCTGTGTCGTTTTGTGGTCTTCTCTTTACATTCAGGATGTCGGTAAGACAACTTCATCAGAGGCTCGGGAGAAGAAGCAACAGCGACGCAAACAGGAAAGGGAACGCAAGAAGAGGAAAAGAAAAGAGTTCCGAATGAAGAAACTAGCAGAGAAAATGGACAAGGATGTAAAAATAGAGGATGAAGAAAGATCTGAAAATTCTACCATACAAAAATCTGGGGCTCCTGAAAAAGACTTAAGCAGCCTAGTATACAACAAGATAGACGCAGGCAAAGAGTTCATGAGCAAAGAACAAATGAAGAAAGAAAAGAAGAAGAGTGTGAAGGGCAATTTGACTCCTCTAACAGGCAAGAACTACAAGCAGCTTCTGAACCGCGTTGAGTCGCGCAAAGCCAAACTGGAAGAGCTGAGGGGCAAGGATGAGGCCAAGGCAAAAGAAATGGAGGAGAAGATGAAGTGGACCAACGTGCTGTACAAAGCAGAGGGTCTGAAGATCAAGGACAATGAGGACCTTCTGCGGGCTTCCCTGAAGAGGAAGGAGAAAATGCGTACCCAGAGGAAAAAACGCTGGGAGCAGCGGAGCACGCATGTCCTGGAGAAGATGCAGCATAGACAGGACAAGCGGCGCGACAACATCCAGAAGAGGAAGCATGCAAAGATGGAGAGGCGCAAGGAAAAGGCCCGCAAAAAGGGCCGTGTGCTGCCAGGGGACTTGGAGGGCTGACACTGTAAAGGACGATGTGACACACTTAATGTGCCCAAAAGCTGCTGCAGAGACGGGAACATACAATGCTAGTTTGTTACTATCATAAGGACTTTTAAATGACACTGTGCATTAGAGGTTCAAAGTTTTCTGTTCCTGGTTGTTCACCCTGCCAGTATGCAGTGTGGTGTGCATTTACACATTTTTGATTTGTGTCAGTTAATTTTACATTCTGTCATTTACAGGCAAGATCTTATTATAATTGAAAAACGGGCATCATATGAGTTGATTTTGTTGGTGCAAAATGATTTTCGGCTTTGCTTTTGGTTGTGGAACTGTGTACAGAATGTATACCTAACGGTGGGACAGTTTATGGTTACTACACAGACCATGAAATTGTGTGCATGGATATTTTACAAAAAAATCAGTTGTGAACTTCGGCATAATAACGCACAGACTGTCACAGTTATCCTAATGGGTATAGCTATAATGATGACACATAGGAGCCCTGGTGGGTATAGCTGTAATAATGCATTGCAGCCCTGATGGGTATAGCCATAATAATAACTCATTGCAGCCCTGATGGGTATGGCTATAATAATAATGCTTAGCTAGGAGCCCTGAGGGGTATAGCTGTAATAATAAAGCACTGTGATACTAATGGGTATAGCTATAATAATAACACATAGGAGCCCTGGTGGGTATAGCTGTAATAACGCATAAGAGCCCTGACGGGTATAGCTGTAATAACGCATAGAAGCCCTGACGGGTATAGCTATAATAATAACACATAGGAGCCCTGACAGGTATAGTCATAATAATAACTCATTGCAGCCCTGATGGGTATAGCTATAATAATAAAGCACAGTGATTCTAATGGGTATAGCTATAATAATAACGCATTGTAGCCCTAATGGGTATAGCTATAATAATAACGCATAGGAGCCCTGACGGGTAAAGCTGTAATAACACATTGGAGCCCTGATGGGTATAGCTGTAATAACATTGGAGCCCTGATGGGTATAGCTATAATAATAACGCATAGGAGCCCTGACGGGTAAAGCTGTAATAACACATTGGAGCCCTGATGGGTATAGCTGTAATAACATTGGAGCCCTGATGGGTATAGCTATAATAATAACGCATAGGAGCCCTGACGGGTAAAGCTGTAATAACACATTGGAGCCCTGATGGGTATAGCTGTAATAACATTGGAGCCCTGATGGGTATAGCTATAATAATAACGCATAGGAGCCCTGACGGGTAAAGCTGTAATAACACATTGGAGCCCTGATGGGTATAGCTGTAATAACATTGGAGCCCTGATGGGTATAGCTATAATAATAACGCATAGGAGCCCTGACGGGTAAAGCTGTAATAACACATTGGAGCCCTGATGGGTATAGCTATAATAATAACACATTGCGGCCCTAATGGGTATAGCTATAATAATAAAGCACAGTGATTCTAATGGGTATAGCTATAATAATAACGCATTGTAGCCCTAATGGGTATAGCTATAATAATAACGCATAGGAGCCCTGACGGGTAAAGCTGTAATAACACATTGGAGCCCTGATGGGTATAGCTGTAATAACATTGGAGCCCTGATGGGTATAGCTATAATAATAACGCATAGGAGCCCTGACGGGTAAAGCTGTAATAACACATTGGAGCCCTGATGGGTATAGCTGTAATAACATTGGAGCCCTGATGGGTATAGCTATAATAATAACGCATAGGAGCCCTGACGGGTAAAGCTGTAATAACACATTGGAGCCCTGATGGGTGTAGCTGTAATAACATTGGAGCCCTGATGGGTATAGCTATAATAATAACACATTGCGGCCCTAATGGGTATAGCTATAATAATAAAGCACAGTGATTCTAATGGGTATAGCTATAATAATAACGCATTGTAGCCCTAATGGGTATAGCTATAATAATAACGCATAGGAGCCCTGACGGGTAAAGCTGTAATAACACATTGGAGCCCTGATGGGTATAGCTGTAATAACATTGGAGCCCTGATGGGTATAGCTATAATAATAACGCATAGGAGCCCTGACGGGTAAAGCTGTAATAACACATTGGAGCCCTGATGGGTATAGCTGTAATAACATTGGAGCCCTGATGGGTATAGCTATAATAATAACGCATAGGAGCCCTGACGGGTAAAGCTGTAATAACACATTGGAGCCCTGATGGGTATAGCTGTAATAACATTGGAGCCCTGATGGGTATAGCTATAATAATAACACATTGCGGCCCTAATGGGTATAGCTATAATAATAAAGCACAGTGATTCTAATGGGTATAGCTATAATAATAACGCATTGTAGCCCTAATGGGTATAGCTATAATAATAACGCATAGGAGCCCTGACGGGTAAAGCTGTAATAACACATTGGAGCCCTGATGGGTATAGCTGTAATAACATTGGAGCCCTGATGGGTATAGCTATAATAATAACACATAGGAGCCCTGACGGGTAAAGCTGTAATAACACATTGGAGCCCTGATGGGTATAGCTGTAATAACATTGGAGCCCTGATGGGTATAGCTATAATAATAACGCATAGGAGCCCTGACGGGTATAACTGTAATAACACATTGGAGCCCTGATGGGTATAGCTGTAATAATGCATATATCCTGATGGGTATAGCTGTAATAACGCATAGCAGCCCTGATGAGTATAGCTATAATAATAACGCATTGCAGCCCTAATGGGGATAGCTATAATAATAACGCATAGTGGTCCTAATCGGTATAGCTATAATAATAACGCATAGCAATCCTACAGGGCGCACCGCCCATCGCCCCGCCTGCACAGGAAATTACAGATAGAGCGACCAAGGTTCACGGGGAGGGACTTAGGGGGTTAGTATATAGAGCGCTGGGGATACTGCGGCGTATATCTTCAGTGTAAACCAAGGTAAGTCATTTCAGCGGTTCTTTCTGAAACTGGCTTCTGAGTATGAGACATTGGTCAGCAGTGTTCTCAGTAATTTATTGTGTATTTCTGGTATCTAATACTAATTACGTGTACGTAAATGCATATATTATATCATGTTAATTATTATTGTTTTTGCCTCATATTAGAGAAACGTGAAGAATCCGCACTGTTATGCTCAGAGCAGTTACTGCAATTGTGGTCGGCGTGTGTCAGAACAAAACAACTGTCACTAAAATTCACCCTGTCAAGGTACGTGTATAAAAAATAATCGGTTAACTGCAGGAGGGGTTTTCAATTTTTCCAGGGACCATCGAATAAAAATACACCAGAGCCAGGGACCCCCCTGCCACGAATGTGTGATACTATAGCCTCATTTAGAAATAAGTCAAATAACTGTAAAGAAATTAAACAAGTAACCGGTGACTGACCGGGGGGCGGTGCCGCAAAGTGTTTTTCTCTCCGGCTCTGGTGGTAGGCTTGTTGACTAACAAGTTGAATATGAAATACGTTTCAAAAGTTGAAAACTTTCTGTTTTTAAGAAGAGGAAATAAGAGCGGAAGGGAGTAATGGGATGATCTTCCCGTGGCTAATAACAGGCAATGAGAGTATCAACAATACGTTTTGTAAAGTCTTGCAAAGGGTGTTTGCTTTCTTCACCCGACCCTTGAGCTACAGATGAACTAACATTTTACACCTTATTTGCAGATTTTTCCAGTTACTGTAGAAAGTAATAATAAAATGAACGACTAATCTATTCCTCCAGTAATATTAATGTAAGACGCAATTAACGTTTTTTTTTTGCTTAGATAATGATGTCACGACAGCTGTACGCGCGCAGAATTGAAGGAGTGGACAAAAATATTTGGTAATTACTTGCATGGTTACTGGCCTAAAGCACTACAGATATTTAAAAGAATTGCCTATTAAATATATTGAATTACGTACTCTGTTCTTTTACAATAAATCTGTGACTGGTAACACTCTGTAGATGTCATGTAGAAAAAAATCAAATGGTCATTTATTTTGGGATTTCATCCACATGCACAATTTTTAGTGAACAGATAACATTAATTACTGTCAATGGTACAAAAATGTTTCTCAGAGTTTGTGTACCTTAAAAGGTACAATTATATATTCAGCTGAGGGTACAACTGGCCTATCCAATCCCAAGCAAAGGTACAAATTAGCACCATTTTTTCAGAGAGTCTGTAAACTTTTTCAGCTTAGCAGGAATGTTTCTGGCATGAGCTTTAAAAAACGTTAAACTATAGCAGTTATTATACCGAATGGTATACTATACCGAATGGTATATCAGAAGAGGAGACTCCTTATGCATCCATAATTATACTGAATATGGATTTTTTTTCCCTATAATATAATTCTGGCTTTCATGTGGAAGTGCCTTATATCACATTGTATATCCTGGTGTCTCCATCCCTTCCCACTCTGCTCCCGGCATATAATAGGTAACCCACACAATAACGCTCTACTCCTACAGACGACACTGGATAAGGTTCAGTTCTTGCGGTTAATAAATAACCTTGTATTTTAAATAGAAACCTGGTGAACACATTTCACATATATCCTGCCTCATTATTCTGCAACCTTAAGTTCTGTGTACTGTAAATGTATATATTTTGGTGCAACTCTAAGATGTAATTTTTCTGTAAATGAGTGAGTATTGGAAGGTTTAGATTTTATGCATTTCATTTGAAGGGATATTGGTGACCCCTTATACTTCCATATGTTGAGCCCTATTCTTTCAATATATTGTTCTCTGTGCAACTCGGAAAGCAATCAGGAACAGTAATCGCTCCTGGCCACATGTGTGTTTTGGTCCTGGCAGGGTGGAGTTCACTCAGCTGGCAGCGGATTATAAGGCCGTGAACCTCGGCCAGGGTTTTCCAGATTTCCCTCCACCTGACTTTGTTCGGGAGGCTTTCCGTCAGGCTGTGAGCGGAGAATACAGGCTTCATCAGTACACACGTGCTTTTGTAAGTTCCTTGTTTTCTGATGTCTTATTTATTATAAGAATATTAGAGAGTTGAATGATGTTCTGTTGCAAACTTAAATACAACCCGAATTCCAAAAAAGTTGAGATGCTGTGTAAAATGTACAAATATATGCTCAATTTGAATTTGATGCCAGAATCACGTTTCAGAAAGGTTGGGGCAGGGGCAGCAAAATTCTGGAAACATTGTGTAATGCTAAAATAAAACACAACCAATTAGGTTAATTGGCAAAAGGTCAGTAAGGTGATTGGTTATAAAAAGAGCCCCCCAGAGAGGCAGAGTCTCTGTGAAGTGCAGATGGGGAGAGGTTCAGCACTCTGTGCAGTGAAGATGGGGAGAGGTTCAGCACTCTGTGAAAGTCTGTGTGGGCAAAAAGTGCAACAATTTAAGAATAATGTTCCTCAATGTAATATTGCAAGGAATTTGGGAATTTCATCATCTGCAGTACATCTTTTTCAGAGAAGGCCTTGTATGTTTCAGCAAGACAATGCCAAACTGCATTCTGCACATATTACAACTGCATAGCTCCGTATTAGAAGAGTCCAGGTACTAGACTGTTCTGGCCGCTGTCCAGACCTGTCACCCACTGAAAGCATTTGGTGCATCAAAAAACGAAAAATACAACAAAGGAGACCCTTAACTGTTGAGCAGTTGAAATCCTACATCAGGCAAGAATGGGACATTTCACTTTCAAGACTCCAGCAACTGTGGCCTGTATTATGAAGCGGGGTTACTGGCTTATCGGGGTAACTTGTTGGATTTAAGGTACCACAGTTTAAATGGACTTAATATTCGTTCACTTACATTTTGCCTAGAATACCAGTCTGCATATTAGCCTGTTTTTGGTGGAGAACTGCAGTTAAGTCATAAGGTGACAGGAAATGGTGTTACGCCCTCACAGGGCCATCCGCCTCTCGTGAAGATGCTAGCCAAGTTCTTCGGAAGGATTATGGGCCGGGAGGTCGACCCGATGGAGGATGTCCTGGTCACCGTGGGTGCGTACGAGGCCCTCTTCTGCGCCTTCCAGGCCCTGGTGGACGACGGTGATGAGGTAGTCCCGATGCTGCTTCCTCCTCAACATCTGTTTCGCACCCTGACTTGTCTGACATTAACTCTGAAATTGATTTTCCCAGGTGATCATCATCGAACCATTTTTCGACTGTTACCAGCCGATGGTTAAAATGGCAGGAGGAAAACCTGTTTATGTCCCCTTAAGGCCCGTGAGTCCTGCCTATTATGATTTAATAATTTCTTAAATCCTAACTGAATGGAAACCTCTCCCATCTTTATATATATGCAATTGTTATGAATTAGAGCTTAGGCTTTAAATTGATTTGTAACTTTTGTCAAGGTTCATGGAAACTAAATTTTAAATGCATCTGCTCTCTTAGACAAAGGACAGATCTGTATCAAGTGCAGATTGGGTTTTGTCTCCTGACGAACTGGCCAGTAAATTTACACAGCGCACGAAAGCCATCGTTCTGAACACGCCGAACAACCCGCTGGGAAAGGTGACGGTCTCACGTTACTGAGGGCCATGCCAGTGTGACACTCCTGTGGCTGTACTGATTGTCACTGCACTCTGCCCCCGGCACCTCGACCACTACAGGTGTACAAACAGGAAGAGCTGCAGCTTATTGCAGACCTGTGTGTGAAGCATGATGTGGTGTGCATCAGCGACGAGGTGTACGAGTGGCTGACCTATGAGGGAGCCAAGCACATTAAAATAGGTGTGTCCTTTTTTTTTAAAAAAAAAAAAAAACTGAATAATTGATTAACCCAGATTTCTCTAATAATTTATTAGGGTTTGAGGTTATGAACTATGCTCATCTTGCTGTTTAATGTGTTAATTGCTTTTTCTGAATTGTCTGCGCAGCTAGTCTGCCTGGAATGTGGGAGCGAACGATAACCATTGGGAGTGCGGGGAAGACCTTCAGTGCCACGGGATGGAAGGCAGGCCTCCGGCAGACATCTGTTCAGCAGACCTGTGTATTGTTCTGCACCCCAAACTGTGTTTATATGATTTCTCTGGATTTCATATTAGGTGGGCTGGGCCATTGGGTTTGGACCCCTCCTGACGCATCTGAAAACAGTCCATCAGAACTCTGTGTACCACTGTGCCACTGCTGCGCAGGTAACCGCACATGAAATCTCTTATTGCGCAACTCTTTTTGAACATTAATCAATAAGTAAACAAGTTATTGATTTTGATTTATTTTCCCATTCTTGTTTCCTTGTATATTGGTTACTAAAGAGTTTTTAATCGAGACAGCATTAGGCAGTCAACATTTGCATGTTGGTACTTCTTACATGGAATAGAGATCACTTTGCGGTGCGTAGATAATCACTTCCTGTCACATGACCTGCCGCTCAGGAGGCGGTGGCCCATGGATTTCAGAGGGAGTTTGATCATTTTGGGAGCCCAGAAAGTTACTTCCTCCAGCTGCCTGAAAGGCTTCAGCTGAAGCGCCAGAAGCTGGCTGCGTGCCTTTCGAACGTTGGTCTTCAGCCTGTCATTCCGGAGGGAGGCTACTTCATGATCGCAGATATTTCGGCCATGAGTAAGTGCATCAGTCCCTTGCATGCATACATGCTAGGTCCTGTTTAGCCTGGAGAGGCTTGAGTCGGTGTTAAAAGCATTTGTGCACCTATTGTTTTATTGGAAGAGACGTTTAATATTTTCTCCCTTTTTCATGGGTAAGAGGTAGATCTGCCAGATTCCAAAGCCCAAGATGAGCCGTATGATAACAGGTTTGTGAAGTGGCTCATCAAGAATAAGGTAAACGCACCCATTACTCTCCAAATAACTGATCTAGATCAACCTAGATCTAGATCTATGCAAAGCAGAAAGGGCAGTAGGTCATAGAAATAGGTAATAGTGTCCATCATTGGTAAACCTAAAGCAAATCAACAGAAAATACACAAATTAGCTTCTGTGAACTTATAATAAGAATTCTCATTTGCTCTTTATTCAGGTTTGGGATTTTTGTTTTTATACAATTGCCCCAACAATAATTAGGATTACTACCAACAACATAGTAACCCAAGCAGTTTATATATGGGAATTTACTTTTCTCTTACAGTATCTGTACTATATTACCTTTTAAATACAATTTATCCCTTTTAAGGAGGGACGTATGGTATAAATATTCTGTATTGGCTATAGTATTGTTTTACGGGAGGTGATGTTCACATGCTTTTCTTGTTTGAACAGGGCTTAGCCACCATACCAGTGTCTGCTTTTTACAGTCCGGAACACTGCAAGGATTTTGAAAATTACATCAGGTTCTGTTTTGTCAAGGTAAACCTCTCCAAGGACTTGAAATGGCTCTAACAGTGTAAACCTGCTTCAGAGGCAATGAAGTCTTGTGCTCTCTGTGTAACAGGAGGACTCAACCCTAAACGCAGCAGAAGAGATTCTTAGGAAATGGAGTAAAAGCAGACTGCAGATGAAGTAGCCAGCCGTCACTCACACTCCTGTGTTACCCAGCATTAAAGGGACAATGTTACTCAGTGTCTACACACTCCTGAGAATGAAGACTTGTCAGTGTTGTCAGGTTACACTGCAAAAACTGGGCAACGACTATTTTGCCAACATATTTTATATTTTATGATATGAGATTTTAACTTATACAAGAAATATTGCACTATAATTGTGAAACTACTAACCCAATCTCAGCTGTAGAATTAGTAGAATCTGATGAGAATGCATACAGGCAAGGCTTTTTGAAAGGCTTGTTCTTAATTGTAACATGTACATGATTGAGTAAAAACCTATTGTCAGGTCAATCTAGTTTTAAATTATTATTTGCTACTTCTTAATGGGGTGGGAAAGTTTGACATTTTCCTTGTCATTTCTAAAGGTTAATAATAAGATTCATTAAAAAGTGTTAAAGTTAAAATGTTTATGTCAGTAAAGTTTATGGGTGTCATTTTTGGGTTCTGCTATATTTTGAACTTTAGCTTTTTTTTTAACTCTAGGTGTTTAAATGTCCATTTAAAAACAATTTTCTCTCAGGTAGTAGCCTTTAGGTGAGCTAGACTGCACAGCAAATGGTGATGTTGCCTCACGCTGTGAACGGCGGCAGTTTTGAGACTGACCCCAGCTTGATTCAACTCTCTTTATGCGAGTTTCTGCTCTAGATCCCTTGACACAATTCAGGTGGCATGATCAGCCTAACTTACCTCAAGCAGCAGACCAGCATCCTGTATATGAACTACCTGTGGCTCCTGGAACACTGAGTCATCTTACCTTAATTTCAGAACTGTTGGCTGTTCTGTTTTTTCATCCATCCATCCATCCATCAATCTACTTTTGGCCCCTCATCTTGCACAGGACCACATGAGGGCCACAGTACAGGGCAGGGCAGGGGTACAATCCTGTATTGTTTTAAAATGCAGCATTGACTGAAAAACAGCATTCAGGTAAATATACTTATAGCCGTAAAACATAAGTGAAACTGTTTTTGTGCTCTGCAGAGGTGGAAAGTTCAGTTTCAGAAAGCACAAATCCAGATCAAGGTTTCAGTAGGTTCTGTGGGAATTTTGGGAATTAATGGTATACACTATATAATTAATGGTATACGCTAGTCAAGTGATTAGAACCATGATGGAAGGACAAGAAGAATAATTTAACTACCAAAGAATGATCTATTATGAGTCCTGTTGGTCATTAAAAACAGACATTTTTCCAGTGTGGCAAACTAAAGGAAGAAGTCAGGATGAAAAATGAGCTGGAAAGCCTGGTTTGTTCTGTCAATTTTTGCAATTTGAAACATTCTACCAAGAACTCTAAAGCATGCTGGCTAGAAGTGGTCATTCACTGAGTGCATATTGTCAGGTGATACAAAGATAAATGCAAATGTGCACCATGAACCTAAACTGTGAAATTCCATGCTGACGGGAACTTCCTGAAAGGCAACATTTAAGTAGAAATGCAGAATGATCTAGAATGTAACTCCTCTTTCTACCCAACACCAATAATCATAATTCCTTAATAACGGGGAAATTTTAATTATTATCTGTTGAAATTGTTCAGCAAAATGTACATATTTTAGTTGGGATGATTGTCCAGAGGCTGAATGTTGACACAAGAATTTTTTTGTCACAATGTCACATATTGGTTAAATGCAGAGGACACATTTCGTTGTTGTGCACTGTGTGCTGTGGTGGTGTGTCAACAATGATGACTGATCACCAAATTCAAACAGATTTTGGCATACTTTATTTCAGGGCCTACTGTAGCTAATTCAGTAATATTGTAAGCCTGTACCTTTGCATTTTTCTTGCTATTTGGAAATGTAGTGGATTTTTCACTTGGATTGAAATAGAATTCTGTACTGCATCAGTTTTTATGAAGTAGGATCTGTAGAAGTAATTAATTGTTGATACACCACAACATGTCCTTTGTATTTAACCCATATGTGACATTGCAGAGAGCAGCACCTCACTTAGGGTAATGTGCCGATCAGGGATTCAAACTATCAGCTTTTCAATCACAAGGTTGTATCCTTAACCATTTGGTCACTACTGACCATGTAAGTACTGTTATACTAGGAAGCCAAATATATGAACTTACGCAATAAAGCATTGGTTATAGAGAGAACCATAATTAGGAAATTGTGAAGATTTTCACGGTGTAACGTTCTATCCATATCATAAATCATAGGACTGCAAACCGGACTCCACTGATCTCCATAAAACGGAAGTATAACGCGGCGCGCATGCGCACAAGGGGCTGCCTTCCCTCTGTCGGCTAAGTCATGGCGCATCGAGTCGAGCTCAAGACGGATAAGATGCTTTCAAAACAGGTTTCTGAGCATGAACACGTATTTTTTAATGCCCTGTTTTCTAGATATAGTTGCGCTATCCATCGAGGCCTAATTTGATTTTCTTTTAAATTATTATTCCCTGTTAGCTACATAACATGCTAGCTCGCATGGCTTCTAGTTTGCCATGTGAAGTTACACTGTGCGATTGTTTTGCAGGGTGAAGAAAAGGTTGACTGGAAAAAGTGGAAAGCAGAACGTAAGTTATTTTACAATCCAAAGTGTTTAATTTTTGCAAGTTTGTTAGTAACTGTAAGTCTGTAACTGAAAGGTAATTTTTTTTATCTTATGCTACGGATGTAACAGTCCATCCAGTATGCATCCAGGTGTTTCGTGCATAAATATTGTCATTCTGCATCTCATCTGCGGCATGTCCAGCGATCAGTTCGCCCGCTAGTTGTATTATTTTTTTGGGTTAATTACCGTGTTATCGGTCGTTTCTGTCGTATAGTTATGACGAGTTTTCATATTTAGTTTAATCTACCCTCGTGTCTTACTCTACTTATTGTACCACATATAATTGAAGCTTATGTCATGTCAAACAGTCTGTATTTAGACCGATCAGCCATAACATTAAAACAACTGACAATTAATAACACCAATTATGTCATTCCGCCTGTCGAGTGCCATTATATATTAGGCAAGTGAACAGTCAGTGCTTGAAGTTGACGTGCTGGAACCTAGAAAAATGAGCAAGTGTAAGAATCTGAGTGACTTTGACAAGGATCAAATTGTGATGGCTAGAGAACTGGGCCGGAGCATCTCCAAAACGGCAAGTCTTGTGGTCTATTCCCAGTATGTAGTGGTCCAAGTAAACCGGTGAACCAGTGATGGGGTCATGGGCGCTAAACACTCATTGACGTGTGTGGGGAGCGATGGTCACCATGGGAAGAAGGCAAACTGGTGGAAGCAGTGTTCTACTGGGAAACCTTTGGTCCTGGCATTCATGTGGCTCTTACTTTGACATGTACCACCATCCTAAACATTGTTGTAGACCAAGTATATTCCTTAATGGCAACGGTATTCCCTGACGGTAGTGGTCTATTTCAGCAGGATAATGCACCCTGCCACACTGCAGAAATTGCTCAGGAATGGTTTGAGGAACATGGAAAGAGTTCAAATTGTGTTGACTTGGGCTCCAAATTCCCAAGATCTCAATCTGATGAAGCATCTGTGGGATGTGCTGAAAGAACAAGTCCGATCCATGGAGGCTCCAACCTCACATCTTACAGGACTTACAGGATCTGCTGCTTACAGGATGTTTTGGTGCCAGATACCACAGGACATCTTCCGAGGTCTTTTGGAGTCCATGAGTCAGAGCTGTTTTGGTGGCATGATAGGGATCTACACAATATTAGACAGGTGGTTTTAATGCTATGGCTGATTGGTGTACCTTTCTGAATGGCCTTTCTATTGGTTGTTCATAGTTATTATCATAATAGTACTGCTACTGAAAGAGCAATTCAGTGGTTTCTACTTCTGTTTAACAGTTTGCTCCTGCTTAGATTTGCATAATTAATTGTCTCAGTTCAGAACCATATTAGCGTTACATTTAGGGTGTTTACTTTTCACACCATGCTTCATGTGTTGCATATAATTATGTACATTATATGACCAAAAGTATGTGGACACCAGCTTTTCCAAATCTCATTCTGAAACCAAGGGTGAAGTTGGTTTGTCCATTGTTGCTATAATAGCATGTGGTCTTCTGTGAACGCTTTCCATTAGATGCTGGAACATTGCTGGTGGGATTTGCTGCTATTCAGGTTTGGTGAACTGACCCAGGTTTGGTCCCTTTCTGTGAGCTTGTGTGGCCAAATGCTTCATAAGTGCCCTCTAGCAGGGCAGAAATATGGTGAACTGACTTGGGACGATTGTGTCCTATGATAGTGCCAAATAGAATGTCGCTAACCTCTCCTGTACAGCCACCCATCCTACTGCTAATTATCATTTGGGGAGACTGCATGACTGTGCTTAATTACACACCTGTGAAAGCAATGGGTGTGGCTTAATAAGGTAATTCCTCCAACTAGGGGTGTCCACATACTGTTGGCTATACAGTATATATATGTATTGTGCGTAAGGCTGAGTGATATCACATTGTAGTTATCTGAAATATTTGCAGTTAATATAGTGTTATCTATAAAACGAAAAAGATTAAATTTACCCAAAATATACTCTGCATATCTTTAATAAATGTATCAGACTTTAAACTGCAAAAAGTCCTGCCACACCACCAATGTATTTTTACTTAGTTTAACTACTAATCTCCTCTTTTAAATGATGTTGAGCTGTTCCTTTCTTCACCGCCACTTCAGTGCTTATCGCTTCCATGATTTACCAAAACAGTAGCATGTGGCGTGCTCCGGTAATGAAGTTGAATAAATACAAGGATATGCCAATTTTAAACAAATTACTAACTTTTGGGCATCACAATATGCCTCTAGTTAATATTTTAGCCATACTACTAATCTGCTTATCAAATTGTGCATATAGGGGCAAAAGCCAGCGTCTGGGCAAATTTTTTACGCCATTCGTCTACAACAAACAACGAATTTATTTTTGTATAATGCATTATCACAACATTACATCGTCTCAAAGTGTTTTACAACCTCCCCACCCAAAGCCCCCAGTGAGTAAACCATATCATGCAGCCTTATTTCTGTGTCCAAACAAAATAACAGTAATGCAGATTTGGTCAGTCTTCAAAAAAAATCCTGAATGAATATATTTGAATTTCAGGAAGAGAGGAAAAGAAGAAACGGCAAGAGGCCAAACTTATTAAACAGCTGGAGCAGCAAAAGCAGCTCGAAGAACATGAGAGACAACAGCTGATAGAGGAGACAGGAAGAAAGAAGAGAGGTGATGTACATGTGAAAGGGCGGTGCTCGGGACGGAGGTGGAGTACGCGCGAAAGGGCGGCGCTAGGGACGGAGGCGGAGTACGCGCGAAAGGGCGGCGCTCGGGACGGAGGCGGCGTACGCGCGAATGGGCGGCGCTCGGGACGGAGGCGGCGTACGCGCGAAAGGGCGGCGCTCGGGACGGAGGCGGAGTACGCGGGAAAGGGCGGCGCTCGGGACGGAGGCGGAGTGCGCGCGAAAGGGCGGCGCTCGGGACGGAGGCGGAGTGCGCGCGAAAGGGCGGCGCTCGGGACGGAGGCGGCGTACGCGCGAAAGGGCGGCGCTAGGGACGGAGGCGGCGTACGCGCGAAAGGGCGGCGCTAGGGACGGAGGCGGAGTGCGCGCGAAAGGGCGACGCTAGGGACGGGGGCGGCGCTCGGGACGGAGGCGGCGTACGCGCGAAAGGGCGACGCTAGGGACGGGGGCGGCGCTCGGGACGGAGGCAGCGTACGCGCGAATGGGCGGCGCTCGGGACGGAGGCGGAGTACGTGCGAAAGGGCGGCGCTCGGGACGGAGGCGGAGTACGCGCGAAAGGGCGGCGCTAGGGATGGAGGCGGAGTGCGCGCGAAAGGGCGATGCTAGGGACGGGGGCGGCGCTCGGGACGGAGGCGGCGTACGCGCGAAAGGGCGACGCTAGGGACGGGGGCGGCGCTCGGGACGGAGGCGGCATACGCGCGAATGGGCGGCGCTCGGGACGGAGGCGGCGTACGCGCGAAAGGGCGGCGCTCGGGACGGAGGCGGCGTACGTGCGAAAGGGCGGCGCTCGGGACGGAGGCGGAGTACGCGCGAAAGGGCGGCGCTCGGGACGGAGGCGGCGTACGCGCGAAAGGGCGGCGCTCGGGACGGAGGCGGCGTACGCGCGAATGGGCGGCGCACGCGCGAATGGGCGGCGCACGCGCGAATGGGCGGCGCACGCGCGAATGGGCGGCGCACGCGCGAATGGGCGGCGCACGCGCGAAAGGGCGGCGCTCGGGACGGAGGCGGAGTACGCGCGAAAGGGCGGCGCTCGGGACGGAGGCGGAGTGCGCGCGAAAGGGCGGCGCTAGGGACGGAGGCGGAGTGCGCGCGAAAGGGCGGCGCTAGGGACGGAGGCGGAGTGCGCGCGAAAGGGCGGCGCTAGGGACGGAGGCGGAGTACGCGCGAAAGGGCGGCGCTAGGGACGGAGGCGGAGTACGCGCGAAAGGGCGGCGCTCGGGACGGAGGCGGCGTACGCGCGAATGGGCGGCGCTCGGGACGGAGGCGGAGTACGCGCGAAAGGGCGGCGCTCGGGACGGAGGCGGCGTACGCGCGAAAGGGCGGCGCTAGGGACGGAGGCGGCGAAAGGGTGGCGCTCCGGATGCAGGCGGAGTACGCGCGAAAGCGCGGCACTTGGTATGGGGGTAGCTTGACATTACTCCAGGTGCAGTTCATTTGTACTGAACTTGGTATCCTGTGGTGCATGTCTGCAGGACGGCCGTACACCGTGAGCATCGCCTTGCCTGGTTCCGTCCTGGACAATGCCCAGTCTCCAGAACTGCGGACCTACCTGGCAGGACAGATAGCTAGGGCCTGCACAGTGTTTTGTATCGATGAAGTCG